>NC_057861.1:192528025-192828025 GCF_019393635.1 Dromiciops gliroides
CATACTCTTGGAGTCTTTAACTCTTCCTCTCTCAAACCCTGACATCCAATCAATCATGTCTACCTTCATGTCTGTCTCTAAGATGTCTCATGTGAAAATGCCATCTCCGTTCCACTCCCACTATAACCACTCCAATTCCAAATTAATTAATTCTCTCCTAGATCATTATAACAATCTCCTAACTAGTCTTCATGTGTCCAGTCTATCCCATAACCAATTCTCTAAAGCATAGCTCAGATCATCATCTTCATAATAAAAGTTGATTGTTGTTGTGGAGTGGATTGCCATTTCCTTCTCCAGCTCATTTTATAGATGAGGAAACTGAAACAGACAGGGTTAAGTGACTTGCCCAGGGTCCTGTAGCTAGTAAGTTTCTGAGGTAAAATTGGAATTCAAGTATTTCTGAATCCAGGCCTGGCACTCGATCTAGCTGCTCATAATAAAAATAGGTAGCATGTATGTAGCACTTTAAGGTTTGCAAAGTGATTTATAAATATTCTCTCATTTCATTCTCATGATTCTGGGTGGTAGGGGCTAGTAACATTCCCATTATATAGATGAAGAAACTGAAGCAGCTAGTGGATAAGTTACTTGCTCAGGGTTTATGTAGTCCTTTACTTTAAAAACTTCCCTGTTTCCTACTGTCTAAAGTATAAACTGTACCTCATTCCGATATTCCAGGGGCTTCAAAATTTGACTCTATCTTGCTTCTCCATTTATATTTCTCAATATTTCCTTCACGTCTTACACTACTCCCATTTATCTATTATATGTTCCAATCAATCCGGACTGCTTTCCACTGTGTTTTTACTAGGCACTGTGTAAGGTACTTTACAAATATTATCTCATTTGATCTTCACAACAAGCCTGGGAGGTAAGTGCTATTCCTATTTCACAGTTGAGAACACTGAGGCAGATAGCAGTTAAGTGACTTGCCCAAGGTCACATGGCTATTAACTGTCTGAAGATGGATTTGAACTCAGGTATTCCTGATTCTAGGTCCATTTCTCTATCCACTGTACCATCTAACTCTTACCCTAATTACTCTAGAACCAAATATTATTTCATCTTTAACATAGCCTTTTCAAAATGTTTATTTTTTGTATAAATTTGTAGTGTACATAATTATGAATATGATAATATTTATGTAATGGAAATAAATGCAATATTGGGTATGGTGTGCTCAAATTTGTTTTTGTTTTGTTTTGTTTGTTTTTTAATCAATAGAAATAAAAATATTTGGAGCTCTGTGTTGTAGATCACAACTTCACTGATTCTTAATCTATGTAACTTGCCCATGTCTTCTCATCAGTTCTCCATAGAAGGTTTACCCAAGGTGCTGAGGAATGAAGGAGGAAGGGACTTTATTATTACAGGAAGTATCAGTGCTGCACAAAGGCTATCCATCTGTTTTCCTTCCTTGCTACATGACTAGCTCACCTCCTGTTCCATGCAGATATCTCTTTTGTCTTTTCTTGCATGCAAATTGCCATTGGTCTTTGGCTTGAAAGGAACCTTTTCAGAGATGCGGTTTGTCATAATCCGATGATCTTTGGGTATACTACTCTTTGGATAATTGGAGGAGCCTCCTGCTCATGACTTCCTTAGAAGGGCTGTATGAGACACATAATAGAGGAATTGTGTCTGTATGTGTGAGTTTTTAAAAAGGAAGACTGGCCAAATGGAAGGAGGCAGAAGGAAATGAAGAGGAGGTTCCCTGGGGGAAAACAGGGAACAGAAGAAATGTGGCTGCTCCAAAACTTTACCCTGGGGTCCTTTTCTCCTACTAGTGTACAGAGAATGAGTTATATACAACAGCTAGTCAAATTCAACTCATTCTTGATGGAGGCAAAGGCCTCTGTGCAGAGTGGTACACAGAGGGGGCAGCTAGGTGGCACAGTGGAATCAGGAAGACCTGAGTTCAAATCTGACTTCAGAATAGACACTTACTAGCTGTGTGACTCTGGGCAAGTCACTTAACCCTCATTGACCCGTTCCCCCCCCAAAAAAAAAAAACACAACAAAAACCACACACAAAACAACAACAACAACAGAGTAGTGCACAGAGCCAGCAGTGAGGGGAATTCATGATAGTCTGAGGCATGCTGGTCAGGCCATGATACCTCAAGAATTAAAATCACCCATAGGGTTACCTTTTAAACTCTGAAAGTAATAGCAGCCAATCCTTTGAGGGCCCAATTTGTGCATAGGGATGGAGTATATTGTTGTTTGTCCTTCGTTCTCAAAGAGGACCATGACATTGGAGGAATGTCATGACTTGCAGTGAATTGGATTTGTGAGGGAGGGCTATGCAAGGTCACCAACCTCACTCTCTCCTCCAGAACCATCTGGGTCCCGTGGCAAGATATACATCAGGATGACTGGAGATGGTCCTGGATGTTTAAGACAATTGGGGTAAAGTGACTTGCCCAAGGTCACATAGCTAGTAAGTGTCTGAGGTGAGATTTAAACTCAGGTCCTCCTGACTCCAGGGCCAGTGTTCTATCCACTGTGCCACTTAGCTGCCCCATAGGGATAGAGTAAGTCTGAGTGAAATACTACATTAATATATGCATGGGAGATGCCATTATGAAGAACGGGCTTTAAGGATGCATTTCACGTCTACAAAACCATTTTTAAAAATACAAAAAATACAAGGGGATTTGGCATCTTCTGTACCTTTCCATCAATTGTGCAGCTGTGAAGGTATAGTCAACTTGAGATTATTGTTCATGAAAGCTGTCCTCCTCATATTTGCATGAACGATATCCTCAATATGTGCAAAGCTAATTCTCATATTTTTGTAAAGTAAAAACAAATCAAATATAGGAGCAAGTAGTTACTTTTGTCTCTCTTTATCATCTTTTCTGGGTAGTAATACTGTCCATGATTTTCCCCTCTTGCTATCATAGGTTCCGAGAATCAAAAGGTTTGAGAGAACATTAGAAGCAATCTAGAACTATAACCATCTACCTGAACTAGAGTTTCCTCTGAATGGTACCCAATTTTTTGTTGAAAACCTCCAGTGAGGGCAACACACTTTTTCCCAAGGTAGTCCATTCCACTCTTGGATAGTTAAAAAAATTTTTTGTTCCCACATCAAGCTTTCCTCCTTTCTAAATATCTTGAGGGTCCCTCGCCCCCAAAACTGCATTTTCCCCAACGTGGACCTTCCTGAGTATACTTGTTTGGGCACAGCTGTTATTCCAATCTTTGTTTATTTTTTGTTGTTTCCACTTTCTCGTGCAGCCCATCAAGTACCCAAACGTTAGTATGCAAATGTGTTGGCCTTACTTGTCACTGATGAAGAAAATAGTTTTCTAAAGAAATGCCGAGAGATCATTTCCATTTCTCATCTGTTTGTTGTCATGCCTTCAGTTTCATCTTTAAGTTCTACTTTTAGCACTTAATAAGATCTCACGCCAAGCTTTCTACAAATTCATTTTTCTTTCTATTCTTTGTTGCCATTTTATGAGCAACACTGTTCATGATTTTTGGATCATAAATCATAGAATCCTAGATGTAGGGCGAGAAGGAAATGTATCCAACTTCCTCATATTACAGATGAGAAAACTGAGGTTCATAGAGATTAAATGAAATAAAAATAAATAAGAGGCAGAGTTAGGATTTGCACTTAGGTCCTGTGTCTCCAAGTTCAGGCCTTTTTCTAGTGTACCACACTACCTCTATCTGCCCCCATCTTTCTCTATAATATTTTACAAATGGAATTTTTGTTCTAATCTGATTTTGCCACTGAGATCTACGGCTCTCCACAAAAAGATGAAACCAAAGAATTGCTAACTGAGGTGGTGTCTATTGTTTTTTTTATTGCTGTACTGTGAAAACTCCCTTATGTCAGTTAAACCTGTAATAAATGTGGGCAAGACATCCACTTTGGGGGCCACAATTTTCTCATTTGTAAAGTGAAGGAGTTGGTCTACATGACCTTGAAGGTCTGTCTCCTTTAGGGCTAAATCTAAGAACCTATGAACTGCTGACCCTACATGTAAATGTCTGTTCTTTTATCCATTTTCCATTTTTGACATAAATAACTTGTTTGGATAGATTGTTGGAGCTAGTTAAATCACACACTATATTTTCTCATATTCATCACTTTTATTTTGGCTTTGATGTTGATTTTTGCTCTAACATATCAATGGCCTGACTATACATGGAATCCTGATTCAGAAATAACTCCCACATTGGAAAAAGTCATTTCTGGTCAGTAAATATACAATAAATCTCATTTTTAATGTCATTTGGTGCCTAACATGCCCTATACCTTCTAATTGTCTTTTTGAAGAAAGTATTCCTGTTTAGGCATGAATTTTTCTGTAAAACCTTGTCTTTGTTCACTTTCATTTCTTTATAATCAACCATATTTCCAATATATTTTTCTTCATACTCCCTTACCTATATATTATCTCAAATAAAGGAATACTGTAAAGTGTTTTGCAAACCTTATAGTTCTAGAAAAACGTCAATTGCTTACTGCTACTCAGTCTATATCCCAAACAGATTTTTTTAAAAAGGAAAATGGCCTGTATGTACTCTCCCTTTCTCTCTCTCTCTCTCTCCCTTTCTCTCTCTCTCTCTCTCTCTCTCTCTCTCTCTCTCTCTCTCTCTCTCTCTCGCTTGGTCACTCTCTCTGTATGTATGAATGTGTATATAAACACATGCATATATAGTATATATACACATATAGATAGCTATGTGTATATATACACATATATACTATATATACACATACATACTATATATATGTATATGTATATACATATACACATGTATAGTATATTTACATACACATAAGAGTTCTTTATTGTGGTGGCAAAGAATTGAAAATAGAGATTTCCACCAATTGGGTTATGGTATATCCTTGTGATAGAATGCTATTGTGCTGTAAGAAATTACATAAGTTACTCTGATCAGTACAATGATGGAGGAAGAAAAGTTGGAAATTGAAATTAAAAATGAGTGTAAAAAATAAATGAGCATTTTTAAAAAAAAGAAAAATGTCGACTGCTGTTGCTGATACTACTACTGAAACAATGATGATGACATTAACAACCTTTGTATTACAGTCACGGTGTTAAATTATAGGTTAACTTAATTGGGGACAACTCACATACTTCATGAGATTTCTCTTCTTCGTTCTCTGCAATAGAAGCTGGCACATAAGTTGCAATTATCTCATGGTGGTCTTGTTGCAAATAATCATCATGCATACTATGATAAGGATCAAGTGTCCATTAAATAATGCTTTTTGTTGCTGCTTTTTGGACACATGATTAAACCAATACCTTGAACACTTTTATTTGCCTCTCCAAAAGAACCTGCAAGCCAACATTTCAGTTAGCTATAATTTCCTCATATCTTCTGATTTCATTTATTTCAACACTGTCTATATTGCTGTTATTCAATTCTTCTAACTATATGTCATTCTGTTAGTAATTGGGCAAAAATTTCTCAAGCTACCAACAGAGTAATCTCTATAAGTTATCTAAAATTGATTCCTAGCATCTCTTTTTCTTCTTTTCTGCTATTCTGTCACTGTCACTGTCAGTGCAGATGTGGAAGAGTACTAAATTGGACGGAGGATCATTTTTTGTATTATTTTGTTTCATAAGTTGCTAGGGTCAAAGAATTCATTACCTGTTGGCTACTGGTCTGAGGCTGGTCCTCAGACAGCAGACAAAGAATAGTTCTGTGCCCATACTTGACACCTTTCTAGTTTATTAGATTCGACAGAACTTGAGTATGCAGGGTCTTCTCCATACTATGAGTAGAAATTAGGGGAGCCTTGCTCGTAAGAGGCATTTAATAAAAGTTTGTTGAATTGCATTGATCTGGATACCGAGTAGGGTAAGAGCAATCAAAATAAAAAGACCTCTACTACTTCTGTTCAAATGCCAGAAGATACTGGATGTTCATTGGGTGTTTATAGGATCAAAGAGTTAAAGACAGAAGGACCTGTTCCAATTCCTGAGGTTTTTTTTCTTGCAACAGAGAGTGTGAGATGATTAAAATAATTATATCTATTGCATCACCTTAGATAGGCTATAGCTTCCACTGAGTGGCAAACCCCAGGGAACTTTGCTACAACTTAGCATTGAAATAATGCCAAGAGCACTTCTTAATTACCCAAAGAAGGCACAGAACTTTGTTTCAAGAAGAAGCCTTAAGATGTCTGGTTTCTTAAGAGAAAAGCTATACCTAAGTATTCTGAACTTTATACCTGGTACCTATCAATCCTTAGTTTTCAAATCCTCCAAACTAAACTTCCCCCAATCCTTTAAATATTAATTAAATTATTTCATTTCTAGACACCTTCACCATCCTGGTTGCAATCCTTTGGAAACTTTCTTCTTTATTACTGGGCCTTCTGTGGTTCGGTGCCCAGAACTAAACTCAAACCTCCACATATGGCCCAGTCATCAGGTGTGATGATTGGGAAACATTTCCATTTTATATCTCATAAGAAAATAGGCGTCCAGGTGGCACAGTGGTTAGAGCTCTCATCCTACAGACAAGAAGACCTGATTTCAGACATTTCCCATTTGTGCTACCCTGGGCAAGTCACTTAACCTCTGTCTGTCTCAATTTCTTCATCTGTAAAATGGGGATAATAACAGCACCTATCTCCTTGGATTGTGGTAAGGATCAATGCCTGGTATGCAGTAAGAACTATATGAACATTAGCTCTTATTTATAACAAATGAACAACCAGAATTGAAGAACAACAGTCACTAACTTGTAGCTACTGCCTTTAAATTTGCAGTGCACTTTACACAGTGTTCTAGGCAGTGGTGTGCTGGAAACTGTTGAACAGCTAGCTTAGTTGGGGTGGGGGGGAGGGAGGAAATGTTCCAATAACACTTTTATGTTTAATTTGCATTATTTACATTTTCTTAATCACTTTCTTGAGTCTAGACAATCAACTAAAAAATAAATCAAGCCTCAATATGTAACATTTGCCATTTCTGAGATATAAATGCTCTGGAGCTGCCACACCTCTAGCTTTTGTACTCTGCATTTTCTCATTTGAGCATCATAGCAGCCCTATAATTTACTACAGGTAAGGTCATCCTTAATTTACAAAGGAAACTGAGGTTCAGCCACATTCAGTGATTTGCCTTGGGTTACACAGTTACTGAGTGGCAGGGGTGGAAATTAAACCCATGTCTCTCTTGAGCCCAAGCCTAGAGCTCCCTCCATCATGCATGTTGCTTTTCCTTTGCATCTGGGGAAATCACAAAGGAGTGGCATTTGGTACCTGTAAGGGAACCTACATTTATAAGTCCCTCCCCCCAACACACAATTATTGTTACTGCTTTCCCTGCCCCCAAGCTATTAATTGGATCCATCACATGCATTAAGCACCAACACAAACATTCTTAATGTGGCGGCTATTTTTCTTGTGTCTATCAATCACTTTAAGTCTGGTACTCCTTTCTGATTTGTTCTCATGGCAAAGAGATTATTGCCTTACTCATGAGCAGTTGGGCTGGCACTACTTGAAACATCTGTTCTTGGACTACGTGGAGCATTTTCTAAATCTCCATAAAACTTTGGTTCACTAGAACTCAAAGTAGATCCTTTATTTTTTATTTAACTTTCACCAGGTGTCTAAATAATAAGAAAAACAAAATTTTAGAACTATAAGGGAGTCCATAATTAATCATTTGACTAATATTTGTTGAGCTTCGGCTACTACAGGTAAGGTACTGTAGGGTATACAAGGAATGACAAGACTTAATTCCTTCCCTAAGGAGTTTACAATATGGTTTGGGTGATTATCTTTCACCTGTGGTAATCGTGGACAATGAAAATTTAACTCATGCTCTGAAGGGCAGTCAATTATCAATCAAAGGTTAAATTATGTTCACCATAGTCTATTTACTAAGGCAAGTGATTTGACCTCCAACTCTGAGTTTCAATTTCTCCATCATTAAAAAATAAGGGTGGGAATAACACTTGCATTAGCTTTCTCAAAGGGTTGTTGTGGGGAGGAATCGAGAGCATATATAAAAAGCTGTGTAAACTGCTATATAAACGGGAGCTATTATTAATGTTACTACCCCTTCCTTAAAGAATCCAGTCTCTTGCTCTGTGGAAAAAAAAAACTTTTTGGAGGTCTCATTTGCTTTCCCAAAGTTCCCAATTCCCATAGAATTTTGGTTCATCTAGTCAAATTCAAATCTTATCAAAGAACAAATTAAGACAGAGGGTACTTAAACTATTTACCTAAGAAGATAATAAAGAAATGAACAGGGCCAGGACTAAAACTCTTGATGCCTCATCTACCACTGTGCTCCTTTTACTACACAACAAAACCTCAAAGGAAGCCAGGCCCCCTGAACTCAATTGTTAGCAAAGAGCTATGGGGCCATAAATGTAGACTGGCAAAGAAAAGTGAACAAATATTGCTTCAACTAAGTGAATCCTGGTCCAGGCCAAGAGCTAGAAATCTGGGTTGCAAAGTGGCCTGATTTTCTTTATGGACACATAGCTCCTGAATACAACTCCATCTCATGGCTATTTCAAAGGAACTTGACCATCCGAGAACTTGGATTAGAAGGTTAGAAATGTTTTTATGAACACCAAGTGCTCTTCGGAAATGTACTTTTCTTCTATTATTTAGCATTTAGGAAGATGAACAGGGTCTGGTTTATATAGCCATTTTAATGCTCCAGAGTATCCCAAAGAATTTCACAAAGTTTTGAGTTTGGAACCATCAGGTAGTAACTCTTTGGGCAGAGGCAGCCTTGGCAAAACAGAGCCAGACACTAGGCCCCTTTTTATGGGGAGGAAAATGTTGGCCAAAGTACCAGGGCTAACCCAACCCCTTTCAAAAAAGTGTCATGCCGGCTTTAACTTCCACCTGGCCAGTCACCACAGATCTATGCACAGCTTTTGAATTCAGGTTGGCTCAGTTCTTAGGATTTTAATCCAAACAGTACAGACACATGAAACCGATTAACAACCGTGCAGGAAGAAGTGGCCTCACTCTGTTTTCAATCATCTTCTGATGAAGAGAATGACTTACATTCTCCAGGGCCTGAGTCTTCCTCAGTATCCCAGCAAACTGTATGTGCCAGGAATGATCTTCTGGAAGGAAAGCTTTCAGAAATGACACCAGCTATATTTGTTTTTTTGGGTTTTTTTAGTGAGGCAATTGGGGGTTAAGTGATTTGCCCAGGGTCACACAGCTAGTAAGTGTTAAGTGTCTGAGGTCGGATTTGAACTCAGGTCCTCCTGAATCCAGGGCCGGTGCTCTATCCACTGTACCACCTAGCTGCCCCAACACCAGCTATATTGAAGGCTGTATAATGGCAAACCCTAAATTTCAAATATTAGAGAGTTTCTTCTTAGAATGACACCAGAGTCATCCTTGTGCAAAGCCTGTGCTATATGGTTTGTCTTTAGGACCCTCAGGAAGACCTTTATCCCTTACCCCTGGTCCAAAACCCCATCAGTTGATTTCAGAACTTCCATAAAAACCATCAAGATATTCCCCCTTTAGTTTAAGGTTTTGCTTTTTGTTCAAGTGGAAATAGCCTTGACATAACACTTTAAAACAGTGGCATCAGAGGGCAAGTTTTAATAGTAAACTCAAAAAAAAGAAAGCATGAAAACACTGGGAAGGATAGAGGGCATCACTTAATTATCATATCGGTATCTCCTCAAATACCCTGGTCTCCCATATCGTCAACCTTGTCAATTCCCAAGATTTACATCTCTACCCTACTTCATCCTACTACAGTGGTCCTCAGCCTTTAGGCTTTATCATATACCCCAAGCTATTCTACTACCATAGAGTCTCCTGTCCTTCTATCTCTCCCTCTCTGTTACTCTTCCTAAACATTCTTTTTTCCTGCTTGCTGTATCCCAGTCTTATATCAACAATTGACTGTAGGACATCTTACACAGAGCAGCATCTCAAATTCAACGTGTCAAAAATAGAACTTTCTCCCTTTCTAAATATGAATCCTCCTCTCAACTATCTCTACAACATCCTTTAAATCCATCCAGATCCTAGTTCAGGCCCTTATTGCCTCTTGACTGGACTGTTGCACCAGGCTACTAATTAGTTTCCCAGCTCCTAGTCTGTTTCTTCTCTCTGCTGTATCTTTCACAGAACTGCCAGAAAGCATATGTCTGACCATGTTACGACTCTGATCAAAAGCCTCTGGTGGCTCTCTATTGCTCACCATGCTAGTTGTCTGCGTCCTCTCCATACTTAAATTATCTGTGAACATGTTGCTGTTGTTGTTGTTGTTGTTGAGTCATTGCAGTTGTCTTGGACTGTTTGTGGCCCCATCTGGGGTTTTCTTGGCAAAGGGGCTGGAGTGGTTTGCCATTTCCTTCTCCAGTTCATTTTCCAGAAGAGGAAACTGAAGCAAAAAAGATTAAGTGACTTGCCCAGGGTCACACAGCAAGTTTCTGAGGCCAGATTTGAACTCAGGAAGTTTCATCTTTCTGACTCAGTGCTCTATCCACTGTGCCATCTAGTTGCCCATGTACATGATATATTACCCTTAATAGAATGTAAGCTTTTTGAAGCAAGCACTTTTTTGGTTTTGTCTATGTCTTCTTCCCCATCCCTATTTAGTGCCTTATGCATAGTAGGCGCTTAATAAGTACCTGTCAGATTGGGTTGGGTTGGAATTATTGACTTTGGATCACATTTACTGCTTGGATCTGGATGCCTCTGCATTGCTAAGTGTTTCTTTCATCTTTTAGATAAGCTTTCTGCCTCTGACTACCACTGACTTGGTGTAATATTCTACTTTCTATGATAACTTACCCTTTCTTCCAAATGAATGACCTCTTACTTTTTGATTCCTCACAAAAAGAGTGTTACTGCTGGCAAACTATTTTGTTTTGATCAGAGTGGCCTAGAGGAACCTCATTGCAAACAGTGGAGACCTTTCAATTTGAACCCCTGTGGCCAAACTGAACAGCACAAGCATGATAATTTCTGTTTTATAACTTCTCTTGAGATGCTCAGCCTTGCAAGATATAGTGGAATGAGTTCATGCAAACCAGCTGCATTTATAATTCACCACAGTGACCAAGCTGAGGTTCCCACTTCATGCCCCATGGATAAAACAGAGCTCCAGAGGCCTAGAAAAGTCAAGCAGCTTCACCTTCCCAGAGTAGACAATTCCCATATTCTTGTTACAAAACCAATCAGGGTTGTTGGCTCATTTACTCTGCATTAAGCCAAAGGTCCAGAGAGAATAGATTCTCTGTCCTTTCTGCTGAATTTCCCAGAGCTGAGACCTCAGCCGACCTTAAACTGACTAATATGAAATGCTGATCAATAGATATCCGCCAAGATAATTATCTCTTCCCACAGTATTCCCTAGTGCCCAGGGATCAGAGGGCTGTGCTAACCCTTCCCCTTTATGATCAGAGAGCTTTTGCCCACAGAGCTCCCTAAGGCACACCACACCACACATCATGAGCCTTTGCAAAGCAATGTCCATGACTTAATTGGGGAAGTATGTGTGCTTTGGCATTGGCTACCATGGAGCTGAAGTTGGCATCAGCTGCTGGAAGCCTGAAGCCCTTTCCTTCCACATGTTCAAAGTTCAATCAATGCAGTGCCCTCACTGGTAGCATTTTTGATGTGAAGCAAGCGTTGGGGTGGGCTGGATAGAGAGAAAAAAGGGCAAATATTGGTGCATTGGATACCCAACTGATAGGCTGGGAGGCCAACTGAATCCCTAAGCCCTCAGGACTTGTTTCCCAATGCTTAGTGTTGGGTGTTGCTGTTATAGACATTTCAGCAACACCCTGGGAAAGGGTGGGAAAAAAAGTGAGGAGAAAGACATCCACATGGAAACACATGGTAAATTTTGCCAAAGGCTTTTTAAGATTTTCTCTGTCTTAGTGACTTAAAACAAGGTAGACTAAGTGCAAAATTTAATGCCTAAGTTTTGTGGGACCAGGTTTCAACAGCTCATTCCTTGGAAGGTACCTTTTGGCAAAGGAGACTAACGCCATCCTGGGCGTTGGTTCCCAAGTGACTCATGAAGAGGTCCCACCTACTGAATCATTATCATCTCTTCCTGTGCACCTACAGAGTCCAGAAGAGCCCTATCTCTCCTGAAGATTGACCCAATCTGACCTAGGCTCATCTGTAGATTCAATAACATCATAAAAATTAATGGTATTCATTTTGATCACCCACATTCCTAATTATTCATTAATGCTTCATCAATCCACGAACTAACAAATTTATTGAGTGTCAAGTGATTGAATGAAAGAAAAATGAACCTATATTAGGTACCAAGTTACCACTAGGAATACAAAGAAGCATAAAACCTAGTGTTTGTCCTCAACAAGTCTGCAGTCTAGCCGGAGAGACAAGATATGGAGACATAAAGCTGGGGGTAGAATGCCATCTTATATTAGGTGTCTATGCTAGCTTGAGATAGTTTTTATTAAGTTATTTTTCAAGTTGTGTTGGACTCTTCATGACTCTATTTGGGGTTTTCTTAACAAAGATACTAGAGTGATTTGCCATTTCCTTCTCCAGCTCATATTAAAAATGGAAGAAACTGAGGCAAACAGGGTTAAGTGACTTGCTCAGGGTCACACAGCTAGTAAGTGTCTGAGGCCATATTTGAACTTACAAAGTCTTCCTGTCTCCAAGCCCAGTCCTCTATCTACTGAGCCATCTAGCTGCCCCAAGATAAAGTTAGAGAACTTTATAATTTGTCATCCCATGACATATATATGCCCCTATGCTCTAAGGTGGGGATGGACATAGGTGAGATGGGCTTTTAGCTCCACCAGCTTTTTTTGCCCTTTTTCCTCTCCATGATTTAATGCAAGTCAATTCAATAAGTATTATTAGTTGTTTAACCCTGGACAAATCACATAACCTCTTTGAGGACAACTTTCCTTATCTCTAAAATGAAAGAGCTAAACTCAATGACCTGTCAGATTCCTTCTGGTTCTTAAATCTACAATCTGATGATCCTCCATGGTAGGTGCTTGGTATCCTCAAAGACAGAGGTCAGAGTCAAAGAAAAAATGCCCTCGAGTTCCTTGTATTCTAATGAATGGAGGAGACACAACAGAAGAAGAGGTAAGTAAGGTCATGTGAATAAAGAGAGAACATTATTCATCAGGGGAATCCACAGAAGCTTCATGGAGGAAATAGTCCCTGAGCTGAGCCTTAAGGGAAGAGAAAAGGATTCTGAGAAGCTGAGCTGAGAAATAAGTGCATGCCATGGGTCACGATGGCTTCTGTGAATGCAGTGAGGTGAGACTTGCAATGTGAAGACTGGGAACAAATTGTAATCCAGACTGACTGCAGCACAGAGTGATGTGAATGATGTAAAAGTGGGGAGCCATGTGGTAGAGAAACTTTTTTTTTTTTAGTGAGGCAATTGGGGTTAAGTGACTTGCCCAGCGTCACACAGCTAGTAAGTGTTAAGTGTCTGAGGCCGGATTTGAACTCAGGTACTCCCGACTCCAGGGTCGGTGCTCTATCCACTGCGCCACCTAGCTGCCCCCATGGTAGAGAATCTTAAAGGCCAGGCTGAGGAATCTAAATTTTACCCTAGAGGAAATAGACAGTGAAGGTTTTTGACTAGGGGAATGACAAGGGCCACTCCCCTGTAGGTGAAGGAAGATTAGTCATAAGCCAGAGGAGGGGGGTGGGGGGGGAGGAGGGAAGGAGGAGAAAAGGGAGACAGAGAGAGAAACAAAGAGAAAGAAACAGAGAGAGAAACAGAGAGAGACACAGAAAAAGAGAGAGAGAGAGAGAGAGAGAGAGAGAGAGAGAGAGAATGAACATGAGAGCAGAAAAAGGAATTGTCTTTAATACAATGATTTTTAATATCCCATTGATTGCAAGGAGGGGTGGTCAGAGAGCTAGCAAATCTGAATCAGAGATTCTGGCAAGTAAAGAAAAACATCAGATAGCAGAGTAAAAATGATTGAAATGAATTTTCCACTAAGGGAATTTCTGGGTCAGAGGGCACTGTTGAACACCTGATAAGACATGGATGTCATACTGCTTTCGGGGTGCCAATGCCTTGGTGGCCTTAGGATACAACAGAAACCTCCCTGGTGTACCATTTTTGTATTTCTACTCTCTTCATTTTCCCTTTGTTCTTCAAATACTTGAGTGGCAAAGAGGCTAGTGTGATGAAGTCAGAGTTGATAGTGAGGGAAGAAGAGCTTACCATGTCCTCAGTTGGGGAGATGTCCATCAATTGGGGAATGGCTGAACAAATTGTGGGATGAGATCATGATGGAAAACTATTGTGCTATAAGAAATGATGAGCAGGATGCTATCAGAAAAACCTGAAAAGACTTACATGAGCTGATGCAAAGTGAAATATACTGTATACAAAATAACAGCAATATTGTGAGATGATCTGCTGTGAATGACTTAGTTATTTTCAGCAATACAATGATCCAAGACAATTCTGAAAGACTTATGAAAAATGCAATCCATCTACAGAGAAAGAACTGACGGTATCTGAATACAGATTGAATCACAATTTTTGTTAGTTCCTTTTTCTAAACCTTTTGGCTGTTTTCTTTAATAACCTGACTAATGTGGAAATGTTTTGTATGACTACACATGTATAACTTATAATGAATTGCTTAAATTCTTAAGGGGGGTGGGGAGGGAGGGAGGAAGAGAATTTGGAACACAAAATTTTAAAAATTTATGTTAAAATTTATTTTTACATGTAATTTGGAAAAAATAAAATTCTAAATATTAAAAACAACAACCACCACCACCAAAAAAAAAAAAAAAAAGAATTCTTTCAGAATGGTACAGTAGCCACAACATCGTCTTTGGAGTCACAGGAACTTGGTTCAAATTCTGACTTTGCTATTTCCCACCTGTGTGAACTTGAGTAGGCTCCTTAATTTCTTCTCAAAACCTCAGTTTTTTCATCTGTAAAACAAGTTGGAGTAGACAACCTCTAAGGTTCCTTTCAGCTCAAATTCTATTATCCCTGTCTTCAATTCCCTCTTACAGTTAATGAAATCATTCTGGTTCCTAGACAAAAAACTTCCCAGTCATTTTGGACTTCTTGTGCTCCTGCAGTGCCCACCTCCAAGCCATTACAAAATCATCTTTTTTTCAGGGCCTCTTGGATGTGCCTCATCCTTTCCATTTCTGAATGCATTTCCCTAGTTTAGGCCCTCATCAACTTACACTTAGATTATTCCAGCAGCCTTCCAACAAGTCCCTTTACCTCCAGATTCTCCTCTTTCCAATCAACAGACACAGCTGCTAGAATAATCTGCATCGAATACCATTTTTATCATGTTACTACCTTTCTCAAGAACCTATAAAGATTCTCTTCAAATTTGATATGGTAAGTGAAAGCCAAAGTCTAGCAGTCAAGGTTCTCCAATAAATGGGCCCATTATATGACCATCTGATTTCTCATTTTCCTCCCACAGACAGCCCCCTTGTTTGCCTTACCCAGCACACTCAACAACAATTATTTAATGCTTACAGTGTGCAAAGCATTGTGCTATAGGAGCTGCGGAGCATATGCAAAATAACTTCAAGAAGGAATGGAATATTAACAAGAGGGAAGGGGGGAGATGAGGAAAGGGGTTCTTGTAGAGGGTAGTACCTGAGACGGGCTTTGAAGGAAACTTGGGATTCTAAGAAGTCAAGGTGATAAGGGAGTGCACTCTAGACAAGGGGGAACGCTTGTGGAAATACAGTTAGACAACAAGCATTTATTAAATGTTTACCATGTTCCAGACACTGTGCTAAGTACTAGGGACACAAAGACAAAAAGTAATTGAATTCTATAAACAAGGAACAACTAGTATGCCAGTTTTGCTGGAATAGAGAGAGCATTAAGAGGAACAACATGAAATCACAGCAAAGGTAGATGATGGCTAGACAGCAGTCATGCCAACCATTATATGTCTTATCACCTTTAATGGCCATCTCCTGACAAAAAAAGGGGGGGGGGATGTCATTAAGTGGAACAGTGGATAAAGCACCAGCCCTGGAGTCAGGAGGACCTGAGTTCAAATCCAGCCCTCAGATACTCAGTAGCTGATGACCCTGACCAAGTCACTTAACCCTAATTACCTCCCCCTGCAAAAAAAAAAAACACTTGCCAAAACACTTCTTCCAGGAAGTCTTCTATAATTAACCTCCCATCCCTGACTCTTCATCTTCTATTTTAGAGGTTCCCAACCTGTGGTACTCATGCTCCCTAGGACTATGAAAAATTGGTCAAGTGGCACAGTGGATAAAACACCAGCCCTGGATTCAGGAGGACCTGAGTTCAAATCCAGTCTCAGACACTTGACAATTACTAGCTGTGTGACCCTGGGCAAGTCACTTAACCTTCATTGCCCTGCAAAAAAAAAAGAAGGTACTGAGAATATTTGATAAATAATTATAATATCCTATTGAAACATTCTAGAAACATTTTTTGTTTTGTTTTGTTTTTTACATACTAGAAACTTTGGATAGATTTCTAATCAATGAAATCACAAAATCATTGATTTAACCTTGAAGAAAAAATAATTATTTATTTTTATATCTTATGTTTACATGCATGGTAAATTCTGGTATTTCTTTCTTTTTATATTGAATAGAGGGTACAGGAATGTTTACTGGAAAAAACAAACAAACAAGAAATATGGGGCCTGAAAAAAGCCAGGAATCCCTGATCCACTTGGTACTTGTTCAGCATTTTACATTCAGTTTCTACAGTGAAAAGTATTTCCACGTTACAAATATTTCCTTCAGTTGTTTGAGAGATAGGTGTTCAATCCCTCAGCTTCAACATAAATATCCTGAGGGCTCCTGATTCTTTTATAATCTCCATCTGGTCCAATGCAGTGTTGAGTATATGTTAAGCACTTTCTAATCACAACTGATTTAAAAAAAACCACATTTATTAAAGGCCTACAGTGTACTCAGTACCATGCTAAGCTCCAGGGATACAAAGAGAGGCAAAAGCAGCCCCTGACATAAAGAAGTGTACATTCTAAAAGATGAGAGAACACATAAAAAATAGGTGCATATAAGAAAAGTAATGAGTAAATGGAAAGCAGTCTGACAGGAGAGGGCATTAGCAGCTGAGGGGACCAGGGAAAGCCTCCTGCAAAAAGGGAGATTTGAGCTGAATCTTGAAGGAATCCAAAGAAATTCAGAGATAGGGGTGGTGAGGTATAGAGTTCCAAGCATGGGATATAGCCATTGAAAAGACATAGAGATGGAATTTGAAATGTCATGTTGAAGGAAAAGCAAGGGGCAGCTAGGTGGCACAGTGGATAGAGCACTGACCCTGGATTCAGGAGGACCTGAGTTCAAATTCAGCCTCAGACATTTGACACTAGCTGTGTGACCCTGGGCAAGTCATTTAACCCTCAATGCCCCAAAAGAAAGAAAGAAAGAAGGAAAGAAGGGAAGGAAGGAAGGAAAAGAAAAAAACCAAAAAGGAAAAGCAAAGAGGCCACTTTTATCATCCATAGAGTGTAGGAAGAGAAGTATAAAAAGGCAGGAGCCAGATTATCGGGAGCTTTCAATATCAAATAGAGGACTTTAATTTAATTTAATTTTATTTTATTTTATTTTATTTTATCTTGGAGATGATATTTGATCCTGCAAGATTTTATATTTGATCCTGGAGATTCATCTACTGAAACCCATTGAGCGGAAGGTGACATAGTCAGAGCTAGGTTTTATAAGAATCACTTTAACAACTGGGAGGAAGATAGATTGGAGTGGGGAAGGATTTGAGACAGGGAGTTCAGTTAAAAGGCTATTGCAATAATCCAGGAGATAATTGATGAAGGAATGAATTAGGGTGGCTATTAATTGGATATTAAGGGTGAATGCAAATCAAGAGTTAAAGATATCACTTGGGGTGCAGACCTGGGTACCTGGGAGAATGATGTTGCCCTTGTAGCAATAGAAAAGTTCAGAAGAGGGAAAGACTTGGGGAAAAGGTAATAAATTCTATTTTGGATATGCCGATTTGGGGATGCTAACAGAACATCCAGTTGGAGATATTCAAGAAGCAGGTGGTAATATGGAGCTAAAAAGAGAACAGGGCTGAATAGATATCATTTAGTCCACTAGTCATGACCCCATTTGGGGTTTTCTTGGCAAAGATACTAGAGTGGTTTGCCATTTCTTTCTCCAATTCATTTTACAGATGAGGAACTAAAGCAAATAGGGTTAAATGACTTGCCCAGGGTTACACAGCTAGTAATTGTCTGATTTTAACTTAGTTCCTCCTGACTCTAGGTCCAGTGCTCTATCCACTGTGCCTCCTAGATATAGAGATAGATATGTTTCTATCTCTAACTGTAACTTGAAATCATCTGTATAAAGGTGATAATTAAACCCATGAGAGCCGATATAATCACCAAGTGAGATAATATAGAGCAAAAAGGGAAGAGGGCTAAAGACAGAGTTTTGGAGAAGACCCACAGTTAGTAAGCATAACATGGATGAAGAACCCGCAAAGGAGTCTAAGAAAGAGAAATCAGACTGATGCTCCTTTTTGCAGATGGCATGGTGTTTGGATTCATCTAGCCACAGGACATTAATAGAGCCTCCACAGTGAGATTTTCAATCACTTAAAAGTGTGGTCTAAAGATCTACACAAGAGGAAACAAGGGGATGAAGAATGAATATGATCCAGATCATTCTATGCAGTTAGATAAGACAGGTTGTAGATTTCATTGATCAGTGCATGCATCAGTACATGCATATTGCCTCAGTGGTTTCTTGATCATTTGCTTTAAATTCCTCTAACTGATCTGTTCTTTGCCAGCTTTTATCTCTAAATCAATCCATAGATAATACAGATGCAACTCAACCCAGAAATGAATAACACTTTATATATTTATATAACATTTTAAGGTCTGTAAAGGCTTTAATGTCATCTTATTTGCCCCTCACAACAACTCCGTAAGATAGGTTCCATTATTATTCCCATTTTACATGTGTGGAAATGGAAGCAGAGAATGGTCAAGTGATTAGCCCAGAGTTGCACAGTTAGGGAGCAACGGAAGCAAGATTTGAATTCAGGTCTTCCCAACCCCAAGTTTCCTCACTCTACCACCTAGCTGTCTAAGAGGAAAAGAATGGACTAGATTATACATGGGAAATTGTACAGTTCTTTGGAATGGCTCCAAACTTCTTGAAACAAAGACCCATCTTTTAACATCAATATTTTACCATGGAATGCCCCATAACAGAAGGTAAAAGAGAAAGGCATAGTGAGGCTCTAATAGGCCACAGCATATCATGAAATATTGCACACTAGAGGTAGCATGAAAGACATCATTAAAGAGACTGGGGAAAAAAGATAGGCTTTCCTTGATCCCTGACCCTCAATAGGATTTTTCCCTCCTCTGAACCCCATGAGCTCCATCCCTTGTGGCCCTAATCATAACCCATTTTATGTTATGGTTACTTGCAATTTCTGATTCCTCCCACTACTTTGTAAGTTCTTCTTCTTCTTCTTCTTCTTCTTCTTCTTCTTCTTCTTCTTCTTCTTCTTCTTCTTTTGGTGAGGCAATTGGGGTTAAGTGACTTGCCCCAGGTCACACAGCTAGTAACTGTCAAGTGTCTGAGGCCGAATTTGAACTCAGGTCCTCCTGAATCCAGGGCCGGTGCTCTATCCACTGCACCACCCAGCTGCTCCAAATCTTTCTGGTTTTGTTTTGTTTTGTTTTTGCGGGGCAAGGAGGGTTAAGTGATTTTCCCAGGGTCACACAGCTAGTAAGTGTCAAGTGTCTGAGGCTGGATCTGAACTCAGGTCCTCCTGAATCCAGGTGTAAGTTCTCTTAAGGTCCAGGACTGGTACCCTCATCTTTGAGTTCTCCATAACAACTACCACATTGCCTTGTGTGCAATAAGCAGTAAATATTTATTTAAGTGAATAAAGAAAGGAATCCCTGCTGGATGATTGAGTTTGCAAGGTCTTTTTCTGGAAAGAACTTATTGAAGGAAGACAATTCCTCATGACTGCAAAGCACCAATCAATGTGCCAGAAAGAACCAAAGCAATTTAGAATTAGTAAAATTACTTGTATCTTCCTTAAACTAAACCCACTAGGAAAAATTTTATAAGCATCATTCTGAGAGGTAGCAAGGTGTATCAAAGAGAATTGGTCTCCATGTTAGGAACATCTGTACTGGCTTTGTGATCCCAGGCAAGTCAATTAATCTCTCATTTTAGGCAACTATCTAGATTCTTGTTGTGCTCCTCAGTCATTTTTTCAGTCATCTCTGATTCTTTGTGACCCCATTTGGGATTTTCTTGGCAAAGATCCTAGAGTGGTTTGCTATTTCCTTCTCCAACTCATTTTACAAATGAGGAACTGAGGCAAACAGGGTTAAGTGGCTTGCCCAGGGTCACACAGTTAGCAAGTATCTGAAGCCAGATTTGAACTCATCCTCTTTTTTTGCAGGGCAATGAGGGTTAAGTGACTTGTCCAAGGTCATACAGCTAGTAAGTGTCAAGCATCTGAGGCCACATTTGAACTCAGGTCATCCTGAATCCAGGGCTGGTGCCTTATCCACTGTGCCATGTAGCTGCCCTCCAGATTTGAACTCATAAAGATGAGTCCTCTTGACTCCTGGTCTGGCACTCTATTCACTGCATCATCTACCTGACCCCTAACTCTTTAGATTATAAACTGCAAAATAGTTGTCATGTAGAGCAAGTCACCTCACTAGGAATATCTTATACCAATAAGATCACAGGTCCAGACCAATAAATTATGAGACTCTTCCCTATATGTGACAGGGTTTCAAATGCTACAAACATCAGTTTAGCTTCAGTATACAACTGAGGATGTTTGGTTTACTCCAGCCTATCTGAACTATATACCAAGAAAATTTAGGATTTGGGAAAATAAAAGTCAGGGGATTTAGGAGCCAAGATCTGCCAAAGGAGCAAAGATTCTAATGATGCCAATATACCTATGGGTGTGAGCTGAGGCATGTTACTTCCCCTTCCTGTGCCTCGATTTCCTCATCATGCAAAATGAAGAGGCTAGATTGTCTAGACTAGCCTCTGAGGTCCCTTTCAGGTTGAAATCTATAATCCTGTATTCTCCCAGAGAAACAAGCGACTCAATGAGACTAAGTTCCAAAACAATTGCCTGTCTGCATAAGGGAGTTTCTTTATTGGATAATTCTCTATGCCTATAAAACCACAGGTATGAACCTCCCAATGAATAATTTAATTCAAGGAGGGGGGAGGGGAAGGAGAGAAAGAGGGATAGAAATTGGAACCCCAAATTCTAAATAAAAATGTTTATTATTAAAAAAATATTCCCTTATTTTGTTTCACCTCTATAGTTCGAACTCGATGTTGCTGCCTGCCTTGCCTATGCTTAGTTTTGTCTCTGCCTTGCACATATTCGGTATTTAATAAATATTTCTTACAGCAAACTAAATCTAACTGAAACAAAAGAATATGTTGGACCAGTTAGCTGTGTGTTCACAGGACTTCTGAAATGTTCTATAAAAGATTAGAGTCTTTTTTGCCATCATATCATAAAATTCAGACAGGTCTCATGGCTCCAGTCTAGGTGGATTAAGCAGAGTTGATTTCATTCTAAAGCAACACTATTGCAAAGATTATAGACAGTGGGGGAGACAGTGAGGGGTGACTGAGGAGGGAGGAGGGAATCGCCCCTAGATGTTGGAATGGCTCCATCTTTTTTTACTGAGCCCAGATTGTTTCCCTTGCTGAATAAATCCGCAGCTGGTCACCTGTGAATTGGACAAGGGCCCACACACACTTTGTAAAAATACTCAAGTGAACCTTTACTATTAGGAGGAAGGGGAAAGAGAGAGAGGCAGCAAGTGTCATCTGGCTACAGGGCAAAATGCCAATGGGGGTGGTGGTGGCTGGTTGCTCCTTGATTTATGCCATGGTGCTCAAACTGCTCCCTTCTGGTGAGATGTTTCCAGTGGACTTACTAAACTCATGTAATCAATCATGGCAATTCTGAATAAGATTGAGAAATCTCATGCAAAATTTAGCTGGAGTAGAGAAAATATTAATCCTAGCCCATTACTGCTTCTATAATTTCATCAGCTGATGCCCGGTCTCTAACCTTCCCTCTCAGGAAAAAGAATGAGGAGCTTAGGCAATTCGGTAGCACATAGTAGCTAAAGAGCCTTTGGGTCATAAAGACCTGAGTTCAAACCCCACTTTAGGCACTTATTAGGTATGTGACCCTAGGCAAGTCACTTAAGTTCTCTTACATAGGGAGGTGGTGCTAAACTTGAAATTGAGAAGACAAGTTCAGATACTGCCTCAGATAATTACTAGTTGTGTGACTCTGGGCAAGTCATTTAATCTCTCTCATCTTCAGTTTTCTCATCTGTAAAATGGGGATAATAATAGCTTCTGCAAGGTTGTTATAAGGACAAAATAAGACAACAAATGTAGAGCACTTTGTAAACTTGTATAAATGCTAGCTAGTATTATTAGGAAAAAAACTAAGCAAAATATTGATAGTTCTGACATGTATCCCTATTATTCTTATCTCAAGTCCTGAGATGAAAAAGCATTTTTTGAAGTTGGTGACTTGAAATAATGGAAGGGGTGCTGACCTCAGAATCAACTCTATGTTGGAATCCTAGCTCTCTTGCTTATAAGCTGTGGGATTTTGCACAAATCCTTATCTGGGCTTTATTCTCATCTATACCTTGAGAGTGGGGAGGGAGGCAAGTTTTGACTAGGTGACTTCTAAATTCTCTTTTCACTCTAACTCTGAAATCCCTTGACTTCTGTTCAGTACTTTCTACACTTTCTGTAGGATAATTACTCCTTATTTGGCCCTAGACAAAACCTTTGATAACTCATAAGAACCTTTTGTAACTTATTTGCAGATTAGACAGTGGCTGGACTTAAAATTCAGATCATCCTTTGTTTATGGGACAAGTCTTGTTTGGTGGTTAATGAACATTGTTCTCTGCTTACTTCAGTTGACTATATGATAGGTGGATTCAATTCAGTCTGATCCAAGAAACATCTATTGAGCTTCTAATAGTAGGAGCACAATCAGAAGTATTGAAGGAAATACAAAGATAAGCAAAACAAGGGTTTAATTTGATACTTAAAATTGGGGAAAGTTTAATTGCATAAAAGCTCTTAAGTCCATACAGTATAGTGGAACAACCTCTAAACTAAGAGTCATGAGACCTGAGTTCAAAGGATAATTTACATTGACATAGCAATTGAAGATTTTAAAAGGACTTTCTTTACAAGACTCCAAGAGGTAGGTAATATTAATATTCATCTTTCTCCAGACATCCAGGAAAGACCTAGTAAAATGAAACGATCCATCCATGATCATGCAGCTAGAAAAGGATACCAGAGGCAGAATTCAAATTCAGGTTTCCTGATGTGATGTTTAAAATCTATATTGTGTGATCACCTTAAATTAAAAAGCTTCAGTACCAGTCTTTGGGCATTAAACATTTATTAAAGCATACAGATATTTACAAGGAGTTCAGAAAGTTAAGAAAAAGAAGTCCTACCTAGCCTAGAGTTCCAGCCTGGTTGGGTTCTTCCTCAAGTCCTCCTCCACGAGCCTGCTTTAATCAGGAACTCCCCAGCAAGCTGATTGTGGAAGCTTTTTATAGGTCTGGAACAAAGGCAGTCCTTACACACTGCTTCAAGGTGATTGGTTGCTGTCCTCCAAATCCATTGGCTTTGAAGGTGTTCTCAAGTTGAGTTCACAGTCTAGTTTCTGAGAACAATACCTTCTTAAGGGCTAGCCAGGTGTGATTACAATCCAGTTAACTTGAAGTAGGCTTAATCAGCAGTCAATCACTCTCACTTGATTCAATCAGTATAGATTAATCTCCAGGTGGGTCTTTGAGTATCTGCTAAATCCCATTATTTCATCACACTGACAACCTATCCAGTAGTCCTTCTACACCACACACTGTACTGCTTTTGCTATTCATGAGCTGGATGGTCTTGGACAATTCACTTCATTTCACATTTCTTGATTCACAACCAACTTATAATCTTAGAAATGTCCTTGTGGGTACTGAGATTTTATGTGACTTGTCCAGGATTCCATCCAATATGTCAGAGGCAGGACTAAAACCCAAATCTTTCTGACTCTGAGATAAACTATCAAGCCAGGTAGTACCATGGATACAGGGTGGGACTCAGTCAAGAAGATCTGAGTTCAAATCTAGCCCCAGGCACTTATTAGCTCTGTAATCCTGGGCAAGTCCATCAAGTCTCAGTGCCTCAATTTCTTCATCTCAAAAATGGAGATGATAATAGCACTCCCTTGTAGGGTTATTGTGAGGATCAAATGAGGTAAGATTTGTAAAATGCTTTGGAAAACTTAAAGCACTATAGGAATATTAAAATTGGGATAAGCTGAGAATGGTAAGCCAAGTTTTGTTCTCTGATTTTATTAAAACAAAATGCCCCAATGATTTCTGGTTCATCATTTGCCTTGAATTCTTATACTGATCTTTTTTCTGCCTGTCCCCATCTATGAATGCAAAAAAGAGCCCATCTGAAAAATCTCCTCTTCCCCAGAGACTGTGGGTAGATACGAATGTCTCTTTATAGATACATGTGCAAGAGTACTTATATATCTATATTAGAGGTTTTTTCCTTTTATTACACAGACCTCATGGTCTTGGAATTAGGGGAAAAGGGCAAAACTGATAGGAAACTCATGGCCACCTAGGCCTGGTGATACCCACATGTGGATCAATCCTAGCAACAGGGTAGGGCTGAGACTGGTGCAACACTTGAGCTGGAGCATTCTGAGCTGCAGTGGTTACTACACTGAGTGTGGCAATGATATATTGAAACTCCAGGAGTATCATCGGGCAGGGGGGGCGGTATCAGTTTGCCCAAATCTGGGTAAACTGGAACAGGTAAGCAATGGAGTATATCACATCTTCTGTGCTGATCAAAGTGAAACCAAAGTCATGAGTGCTCCCTGTACTTCCAGCCAAGATAAGGAGACACAGTTTATAAAAATAAAAATAAATTAAAAAGAAGATCACAGCCCATCTATGGAAATATGATGCTTTTCAGTATGTAGGGAAGAATGGAAGTTCCACCATTGGTCAACTGCTTTCTTCAAGGACCTGTATCACAACCATTGGTATTCATATTAGTGAGACTAAAATCAGGTCCTAAGCCAGAGACAATAGAGGTCTGGGAGAATAATCCCAATTTGGGGTGTTCAGGGTCCAAAGCAGTAGCTATATTCCTTCATTTTGCCATAAGACCAAGAACCAGCCAGTTGTACCCCAGTAAACTTGGATTCAGATGGAGTACAAACTAATGACTAATCACCTTGACCTGACTAATGACCCTGACTTTGATTTGAGGGAAAATGTTAACACAGATAATTAAAGAGATAGCCAGAAAACTTCCAGAAAAGGAAGTGGTGAATGCAAAAAGCCAGCATAGAATAATTTCAGCAAGAATAATTCATGCACAGACTATTAATAGCTATATGAAAGATTGCTTCATCTAAATCACTAATAATAAAAGAAGCACACATTTAAATAACTGTGGTTTTACTCTACACCCAGAAAATTTGTAATAATAACAAAATATGGATGTAGTCAATCCAGAAAGGACTGCAAAAATATAGGCACGCTTTGTGTGTTGGTGTTGCTTCACTGTTGGTGGATCTTTAAATTGGTCTAAACATTCTAGGAAGCAATTTGGAACTATTCCCAAACTAAACTGTATATACCCTTTGGCTTAGAGATCCCATTGCTAAACATAGATTCCTAGTAGGTAAAAGAAGGAAATTAAAAGTTTATGCCAAAATATTTATAGCAACACTTTTGTGGTGGAAAAGAACTGGAAGCAAAATATGTGCTTATCAGTTTGGGAATGGACCAATGAATTGTTACACAAGATTATAATAAAGTATTGCTATACAATAAGAAACAATGAACATGAAGAATACAAAGAAGTATTGAAAGACTTATCTGAACTGATGCAGAATAAAGTGAGTAGAATCAGGAAAACAATATACACATGACTAAAATAATGTGACTGGAAAGAACAAAAAATGAAATAGAATGCTGTTTAATTATAATGTCCAAGTGTGGCATCAGAGAAGAGATAAGAAAATGCCCCTCCCTCCTTTTTTTCTTTTTTTTTAGAGGCAGGAGACTCTGAATATGGAATACTCCATATACTGTCAATTAGTCTCAAGGAATAGTTCATGTGTATGTGTGTGTGTGTGTGTGTTGGGGGGATATGTTTGGAAATGTTGGTGAAATAAAAATATGTCAATAAAAATTAAAATAACAAGAAACAAAAATGGAATGAGTTACCTTAGGAAGTAGTGGGTTTTCCCTCACTGGAAGTCTTCCAGTAGAGGCTGGATGACCACTTGGATTTATTACAATGCATATTCCTTTAGGGTTTTAGGGTAGATAGGTTCTGCAGTCCCTTCCAATTCTCAAATTCAATAATTCTGGGATGCAAACGTTTTATGGGTGGGTCTTTTTTTTCCTCTGGTTTGCCTGCTGACCTACCCCAAATATCACCCACTTAAGACAAGATTTGCTGCTAAGTTGTTGGAAACCCTGAATTGTGGGGAAGAGAGAGTTTAGTTAGTGACCTGAGTGTGTGGAAGCTAAGGGGCTGTGAATTAGTGAACGTGGGCAAGGTAGAGTGATTGAATGTACAAGGAGTATGGCTAGTGGAGAACCCCACTGTTGGGAGGTGCTAGAGTAGGGAGTTTGCTTCTAGATCCATAGGTGGTTTGGGAGCATGAGGATTATAGCAGACTCTAAAGGGAAGGTGATTTCTGCCTATGTAAATAGGTAGAGAGATTTTGTATGAGCATTGGGTTCTAGTGCCCTCCCACATGATGATTATGATTAGAAAGTAAAGATAAGCCACTGCTAATCAAATTTGAATTCATGCCATTTAATCTGAATAGAAATTTTCTGAGTCCCTGTAGTCTCTGTAGGAAAAAGATGGCATGAGTTGAGCCAAATCTCAGTGAGAAATTGAGTTTGGGAGCATACATGAGTGTGTCCAGATTAACTAGCCCTGGCCACTATCCTTTGATCCTCCATACATCTTTTAAAAATCCTAGTTGGGCGATGCAACCCAATAATCTCTTCAGAGAGCACCTCTTTTCTATCAAGATAAGATCTCGTTGTTTGCATTTATGTCTTCAAAACTTTATTCTAGGAAGTTTTCTATCATTCTCAAGTTGAGTTTCACTAGAGCATTTTAGGTGGTCTTTGAAATCTCTTCTATTCAGATTTAGGGTGTGTGCCAAGTTTTCTTCTCTTCTCCCATGACTTTTATATTGGTCACTTCCTCCCAAGGTTCTTGTCTCTCCTACTTCAGTAACCAGCTCCTCTGGGTCAAATTCAGGTCCAAAATAGTTGAATCTTTTTTCATTTCTCCACCTCTTGTAGGATGGTATTATCACTAAGGCAATTCAAGAATTTATCAGCTGCTTTGTTTTTGGCAGAGACTATGTTCTACCAGATGCCCAGTTAGTCAAAGTGTCCTACTACTATTATAAGTCAATCAGTGAACATTTATTAAACACCTACTGTGCAAAGCACTGTACATCAAGGATATGAAGAAAGGCAAAAAGAGAGTCCCTTCCCTCAAGGAGCTCACAATTTAATGGGGGAAGATGAATTAAAAAAAAAAAGTGTGTGTGTGTGTGTGTGTGTGGCGGGGAAATGATGGGGTATGATGAAGCCTAGAGAAGTACAGTTAGGTAGGAAATGAAGAGGTGGCTGCCCTGGGAGCCCTTCTGGGAGGAGCTCTCCACTGTGTATCCTTCACCATTTCTGATAGGACAGAGGGGACCCATGGGAAGGGAGTACTGAGGAGGCATGAGTTTCAGAGTTTCAGTATCATGTGATTGCACAGGATGATAAGATTCTAGAGGGCATGATAAAGTTGTTGTTGTTCATCCTTCATTCTTGAAGAAGACCAATGACATAATGGGGGTGATGTCTTGACTTGCTCATGAATTGAAGTGAGGCAGAGCTGTGCAAAGTCATCAGCCTCACTCTCTCCCAGTTCAGAAGACTGTGGCAGGGTGGGACTACACATATCTCCAAGCCAAATTTATGACCTATTTCCCAAGTTTCTCACACATTTGTTCCATTGTGTGAAATGATTTGTAGTATACTTTCATGAAAATAGATCTTGTTCTTTTTCTGTCTAAATCCTATCCATCACCCTTCTTAACAGTACCATTGATTGAATAGAGTTGGGGAGAGTTGGGAGCACCGTCAGGATGGGGAGCTGATTTGGGAGCTGTTGGGAGTAAAGAAGATGAGTTTGGCTTGATTGGAAGTGTTGATGTGACATTCATGAGAGCTCATTGTGACAACAAATTATATTTTGCTTGAAGTGAAAAAAAAAAGGAATTGGGATGGTCATAAATCACATTTCTCAACTATTGTTCATCACTCTTTGAGGCTTATTTTTAGTTATTAGGTCTGATATTAATATGACTTTAGCACCTTACATATCTAGTTTTATCTCATATTACTTCATTCACATATTCCATACTTTGGTCACAGTGGATTTCTTTCTATCTTCAAAATAGCCCTGAACTTCCCTCTCTCCATGCCTTTTCTTATATGTATATTATACATTAGATTATATCATATCTTATACATTAGATTATATATTATAATATAATATATTATAACCTTATATGTTATCATATGTATGGAAATATATATAGATATACGTATGGGTATATCTACACACACACACACACACACACACGTGTGTGTGTGTGTGTGTGTGTGTCTTTTTGTATATATCCCTATGCCTGGAATGTTTTTCCTCATCCTCTTCACCTATTAAGTTCCTGTTCCTATTTTAAAGCTGAATGAAAAGTGGATGAATGAATGAAAAAGCACTAATTATATTCATAGCAAGGCTTTTCCTGCTCATAAGAAACTCACCTTATTTAGGAGAGAGAACTCTTATAGGAAGATTCAGTTGTAGGGAAGATGGGAAGGCAAAGAAAACCTTTATTGAAGCATTGGAGCATATGGCAAAACTCAGGAATTTTTAGGGTGCATTGGCACATCAGATTGCAGTACACAGTAGTGCATAGGATATAGTGGCTGAGTAGATAGTAAAGCCTGGTGATACTCCATTTTAGTGTAAGGATTATCATTGATGACTCACAGATTATCCAAGCAGTGTGAACAGCCATATTCACTCTATAAGATGGGGATGAAGGGCTGGCTGTATGGGATCAATTTACTACCATTGAAAGTAGGCAGCATGCCAGAGGCTCCTCATGGAGCAGAGATTCTGGGCACCTCCTTCCTCTGCCAAACCTTCCCTGATCCCCTCTGTCCAAGGGAGAAGGGATAATGTCATTTATCCCCAAAGCTTACATAGCTCTCATTTTATACCACTGTAATGCACATGCCAAATAGTATTATATGCTATGATTATCTTTATGTATGTGTTATTTCTCTACCAAAACTATGAGCTTCCACAAAGCAGGATCCCCATCAGCACTAGGACAGAGTTCTGCACACAGTTGGTGATTAATAAAAGTTTGTACTGTTTTGTAGATGTAAGATTTTTATGGAATATCTTGAATTAGCTGATGAGCTCCTTGTTGAGACTCTTTTCTATTTCTTACATTTCCCTACTTTGGATGCTCTCATCTTTTAATTCAGAGATCAGGATATGGCTGGGGTTTGCTAAAGCCTGCTGATAGTCTCCAGTATAGGATGGAAAGTAGCATACGAGTAGTGGGAAAATGACTGGATTCAGATGTTGCCATGTTTATTTGGTTTATGCTACTTATTTGTTACAAAGAAACGGTAAGTTAGTGGAAAGAGAATAAGGAAGGAGGAGGAGGAGGATATTTAAAAATATCCAGATGGTAACAAAAAGTTCAGAAAGGAGCAGAAGAAAACAGGATAATTGTGTTACTCCCTTATTAAATTTAATATACACTTTAAAAAAACCCAAAGTATATTGAACAAAAGTTTACATTTTCTTACACAATCCTCTCTTTTGTTCTTTGTGTATTGGAATGTTTGTGTTGGTTGGTAATTGTTAAATTCCTAATAAAAAAGAAATTAAGAAAAAAGAATCAGGATTTAAAATCAGAAGACCTCTTCTCTTTACTATCTTTGTGACTTTTATCAAGTCATTTAACTACTCCGTGCCTCAGTTTCCACTTCTGCAAGGTCGTGTCACTACTATGTAAGTACTACTCGCATGGATAAATGTGAGTTTTGAGGCTTGGACCATTTGACTGGATGGTAATTTACTTCATTCCTTTAATACCTTAACTCCAATACGGATCTAGCTCCTCAGCCCTCACACCTGGGAATGCCTTTTCCAGCCCAAAGGCAATGATTTCCTTGTTGAATGCAGAGGGTGGGGGAAGTGTAGGGGATGCAGAAGATCTAGAAACCAATAAAAGTTCTCTCTCTGCAAATTGAATAGAAGTAAATGTTTTCCTTCCCGGGTTGTCGGAGATTCAAGATAAATTGATTTCCTAATTTCCCTGCACACATCTAATACGTCTAATGATAATGTGAAGTTTACACAAAATTTGGTTAAACTGAGTTCAATTCCTGCTGCTTGCAATATAGTTTTATGCTGCAGGAGCAAGGCATCCTGTTTCAGGATCCTGAACAGCATCTCTCAGATTAGATCTTCAAAGCAAGCAGCAGCAGGATTCTGTTACAAACTTTTCCCAGCTGCCAATCAGCTTCTCCCTGGGAACACCACCAGCCAGCCCTAGGACAACGTGCCCCATCTCATCCTGCACTGCTGTTTTTTGGAGCCAAAGACAGGGCACTCAATCAGTCCTAATTAATTATGGGCTGGAGCACTTTTCTTTATCTTTTCATAGCTAATAGGGAACCAAAGGAGGTGTGGTCCCTCCCAACCAGTATAGTCATTTCTGCTAAGAGGTGGAAGAGGGAGATGGTTTGCTATTGTTTGTGTTGGACTCAGGTTGCTTCACAGGAGCTCTTTCTTGCCCCCTCATTAACAAGCTCTTTCCCCAGGGGAGAGCATTGCATGATACTTCTTTTTTTTCTCTCAGTAAATACTCCTTTATTTAAAGTTTTGAATTCCAAATTTTATCCCTCCTTCCCTCCCTCTCCTCTCCCCGTCCCTGAGGCAGTAAGCAATCAGATATACAGTTATACATGTGCAATTATGTAAAACATTGCCATAATAGTCATTTTGTACAAGAAAACTTGAATAAAAGAAAAAAATGAAAGAGTGAAAAATAGCATGCTTCAGTTCATGTTCAATCAATATCAATTCTTTCTTTGGAGGTGAGCTTCATCATTAGTCATTTGGGATTGTCTTGGACCATTGTATTGCTGAGAATAGTTGTCATTCACAGTTCATCAAACAATATTGCTGCCACTGTGCACAATGTTCTCTTGGTTCTGCTCACTTCACTATACATCAGTTCATACAAGTCTTTCCAGACCTTTCTGAAACACTATATTTCTTCAAAATGAGGCATAATATAGTAATTTTCAATTCAAATGTACCCTCTAAACTGGGGGGGGGCAGTAAGGAAGGATCTGGACTCCCATGAACCCAGATTCATCACAGGGAAGCCTCATTCCAAAGAGGGGACTTAGGTTCTCTCTCTTTCATTTTACCACTCTCCCCTTACTACTCCTAGTAATTTTAGGGAAATCTCTAAAACCAAGCTTTAGTATGGTTCACGTCTAGGGTCTCCCCAAAAGGCATTGTAAAATGATTCCCTCTAACTACAGGCATAATATAGTTATTATATAGAAGACTGCTATTTATCTCTTCCACCACAGAAATGATTGTAAACTAAAACAATTCAACTATGAGAAATAAAGAAATGCAGGAAATATAAAATGTCTCAGATAGTCTGTTCTATTCATTATAGTAAGTCAATAAGCATTTAAGTGCTTATTGTGTGCCATGCACTGCATTAAGCAAAGGAGATAAGAAAGGCATCTTCCCTCAAACACACACACACACACACACACACACACACACAATTCCTGCTTTTAAGTAGCCTTGAATTCTTCTTTTTTTTTTTTTTTTGGCAGGGCAATGGGGTTTAAGTGACTTGCCCAAGGTCACACAGCTAGTAAGTATCAAGTGTCTGAGGTCGGATTTGAACTCAGGTCCTCCTGAATCTAGGTCCCGTGCTTTATCCACTGTGCTACCTAGCTGCCCCAAGTAGCCATGAACTCTGATGGAGGAGGTAACAAGTAAATATCTAGATTTGTCCAAGAATTATTTTGTTTATAAAGGTCGTTTGAAAGAGGAAGGTATTTGCAGTTAAGGAAAGTAAATTTAGCCAAGCTGAGTCTTGAAGGAATTTGGGAAAACGAAGAGGAGGAGGTGAAGGGGCAGAGCATTCCCAGAATGGGGGACAGCCTTGTAAAGGCTTGGAAATGAGAGATAAAGTGTTTTGTTAGGGGAACTGCCTTCAAGCCAATGTATCAGGATCATAAGAATGTGTGAGAGGGAGAGTAAGCTATAAGAAGGCTGGAAAGGTAGAAAGAAATGTAAACAGCAGATTTTATATTTGATCCTAGAAGCATCAGAGGAGTAGCTGGAGCTCGGGGAACATGTGGGCAGACCTATGATTTTGAAAAATTACCTTACCAGCTGAACAGAGGATGGATTAGAATGAGGGTAGTCTTGAGGCAGGGAAACCAATTAGAAGGCTGTTGCAGTAGTCTGTGCAGGAGTTGATGAGGGCCTGAAGTGCTTCCCTCAGAAAGTAAAGACAACCTTGTGGAATTATTGAATGAGTATTTTGCATTTGTAGTCACCTGAGACCTGCACCATTTAAGTAACTCCTAAGGTCCAGATCTCTTGGCCAGGTGGGTATAGCTGTGACTTTTATAGTCATACAGATAGCCTGAGACACCCCCGCCCCACCGCCCCAAGCCAGCTTTTCCCCCCAGTTTGGGGGAGATCATTTTAACACTGCAGAGAGACTTGGGGTAGAGCTGACCTGGCTGGTGAATGGAGGGTGAGTATGTCAAACAAAACTTCTAGAATCAGCATAGTCCCCAGGTCTGCCATACATGCTAACCTCCTACACTTTTCTTGGCTGCTCATTATCTGCCTTCCCTCTCTCTCCTCTGACACTGCCACCAACCTAGTACAGGCCCTCTTGACCTTCCTCCAGGACTATTGCAATAACCTTTTGGTTGGCCCCCCTGCCTCGAGTCTCTCCCCACTCCAATCCATCCTCCACCCATCTAATTGACCTTCCTAACACACAAGTCTGATCATATCTCATATACCCCATTCCCCATTCAATCAACTCCCATGGTTCCCTATTACCTCCAATATTAAATATAAAATCCAGTTTGGCATTCACAGCCCTTTGTAACCTGGCCTGGCCCTACCTCTCCAATCGTCTTATACCTCCATATATTCAGTGACACCGGCCCTAGAGTCAAGAGGACTTTAGTTCAAATCCAGCCTCAGACACTTACTAGCTATGTGACCCTGAGGAAAGTCACTTAACCCCATTGTCTCCAAAATAAACACACACACACACACACACACACACACACACACAACTTAAACCTCCTTATAGCATCTAATAATGCTTTTTTTTTTCAGGGCAGTGAGGGTTAAGTGACTTGCCCAGGATCACACAGTCAGTAAATTTCAAGTGTCTGAGTTCAGATTTGAACTCAGGTCCTCCTGAATCCAGGGCTGGTGCTTTTAATAATACTTTTAAAAATGCTGTTTCTCACAGAAACTCCATCTCCTAACTCAGAGCATTTTCACAGGCAACCCTGCTTGCCAGGAACTCTCTCTGTCCTCATCTCCCTAGATTTCTTCTCAGTTAAATAAAGTGTCACTTTCTTGAGGAAGCCTTTCACAATGTTTGTTAATCCCTCTGAGATTATGCCCAATTAATCCTGTGCATGTTTTGTTTATACATAGTTGTTTGCATGTGGTCTCCCCATTAAGCTGGGAGTTTCTTGAGAGGTGGGACTTTTCTCCCCTTTCTTTGTAGCTTAGCACAGTGCCTGGCACATATTAGACGCTCTCCTGCCCCCGCTTTCTACATCTTTGTTCCAAGATTGCTCATCAGACCAGCATCAATATTGTGTCACTTGACACCACTCTACCCTTCCACTCGAATTCCTATGACACTGAGTCTGCTGCCTAAGACAAAGTGTCCTTCCCAGGCTTCTTCCCACCCTCATAACCACCCCTAAGATCAGAGATATAGAGCTAGAAGAGAAGCCAAAATCAAGCTAATCCAACCCCTCGTTTTTCAAATGAGGAAACCTAAACGCAGGGAGGTTGTGACTTGTCCAAGGTCACACAGTAGGAAGTGTCAGAGGAGCGACTAGCCCTGCCCTTCTGCATTCTCAGGACTTTGCTTGGGTCCTGTTGGAACTCCATTCTATTGCTAATAAATTTCCCTTTGTATCAGACCTGTGCCCTCTTCTCAGAAATTACTTTGTATATATTTCATATTTAAGTTTCCATGTATAGTTTTCCCCCCAGTAGAATAGCTCCTTGAGAAGCCAGATTGTTTTATCTTCTCTTTATCTGTGCCCCCAGCAGTGTATCACAGTGTCTGGCAGCTGTTGTGTGCCTAACAAATGACTGCTTGAATGAATGAACGGGTTTGAAGTACCTACTATGGGCACAGGGTTAGACACCTACTGCAGTGAGCCTAGTAAAACTTCAATGAATGGGAGAAGATGGAATGTGTTGGTGAATGAAGGCTTTGTTTAACAGTGTTGTTTTCTTAAGCCCTTGTTGTTGACGAGCTTTCTGCAATGTATTAGCCCACTCACTGCTTAGGATTTGGCACCTTTTAATTCCTTAAAAGCAGCGAAGGTCGCTCTCTGCGCCGGAGAGTGTAATTGACCCGCTCTTCCACAATGGAGGACTTTGTTCTTCGCTTCCAAAGGGACCACGGCGCCATTGTGGAGCCGTTCTTTAGAAACAACACGGCCTCTTTGTAGATTGTACAGCTTTAGCAAAACTGTTTCCCCAACCTCAAACTGAAGTGGGAACTGCTGGTACTTAGCGGGTTAATTCAGGTCCCCCTCCCCCCACCGCCCCCCACTACCACCCACTCGTCTCAAATATCTGGAAGCTTCAGAGAGAACCATGGCTACATTGGGAGCAAAGGCCCTTTTGGTCTTTATCCTTTTATTCTAACTATTAGCTCAAATCTCCACTTCTTCCACTTTCATGTATAGACACAGCTCAAATGTTTGTTTGTATTTAGATAATCCCCTCAGGGGAGGGAGGGTTGGCCTTGCTCTTTCTGTGTGTGGTTTCCAGACCCTGCCCTTGGAGGGGGAAGCAGCCCAACCCCAGGGGCACATGAACACATGGGGACCTGGCAGGATATAGAAGGCATTTGTGCTAATCCCTGGGTGACTGCTCCACCAAGGGAAATATTGGGGGGGGGGGGGCAATGAGGGTTAAGTGACTTGCCCAGGGTCACACAGCTAGTCAGTGTCAAGTGTCTGAGACCAGATTTGAACTCAGGTTCTCCTGAATCTAGGGCTGGTGCTTTATCCACTGAGCCACATAGCTGCCCCCTCCCCCCAAGGGAAGTATTGAACTCTAAACACTCCCCACTCTCTTTGCTTGAGTGGCAATTTCAATTGGTCTCTTTTAGTACCAATGGCCTTCTTTTCTATTCTGTTCATACATTCATCAAACAATATGATTTCGTACAAAAGAGCACATTGGACAAATGGTTTCTGCAGCCTGGAGATCATACATGTCTGGTGGAGAAAGGGAATAGCCAGTCAATTCAGTCAGAATATAGTTTTGGAGAAGAATGTCGCTCAAGAAAGTGAGTTTCAGGGGGCAGCTAGGTGGCATAGTGGATAAAGCACCAGCCCTGGATTCAGGAGATCCTGAGTTCAAATCCAGCCTCAGACACTTGACACTTCCTTGCTGTGTGACCCTGGAAAAGTCACTTAACCCTTACTGACCCACAGAAGAAGAAGAAGAGCTTCTATTGATGGGAGAAAAGTGGGGAGGGGAGTCCAAATTGGTACATTTCTCCTAAAAGCAGCTAATAACAATAAAGAATAAAGAAGACAAAATTGGATTGAATGTTTCAAAGGCTGAAAACAATCCTAGCAGTAGACAAAGACTAATTGATCAGGAAGAGACCTTAAGAAACATCTAGTCTGGCCTTAACATCTCACAAAGGAAGAAAATGGGGCCCAGAAAGGCAAAATAGTCAATAAACTTTTATTAAGTGCCAGGCATTGTACTTAAGTGCCGACTTCCACAAAATGACTTGTTAAAGGTTACAGAACATATTGTGGTCAGATTAGAACTCAGACTTCCTGGCTCCAGTCCAGTTCTTAGGCTACATCAGACTCCTTTCTTCTCTCTCCATGATTACACAATCTTCACAAGCCCCGTTCCCTGGCATCTCCCTACCTTTTCCCTTCCTATCTTACCTTTGCTTCCTCTCCCCATTGCCTTTGAACTTTAAAAAAAATTATTTACTTTATTCTGAATTTATGAACTAAAACAAGTATTTCCATAAGATAGCAGAATAGAAAAAAAGATGATTGTACATGAAACTTCAATTACATATAACTAGCTATTCTTTATAAATATATAATAAGGTTATCGTGTAACTTTCCTTTTTCCCATTTTTCCCTCCCTCCCTCCCTCCCCAGAGATAGTCATAAATGTGTATATATGTATATAAACACACATATATGTATATGCACATATGTAAAACCATTCTATACATACTTCTATTTATCAATTCTTTCTCTGGATGCAGATAGCATCTTCCTTCATGTGTCCTTTGTAGCTAATCTGGATATTTATAATAGTCAAAATGACTTAGTCACTCAAAGTTGTTCTTAAAACAATATTGTTACTATATATACTGTTCTCTTGCTTTTGCTCATTTTGTTCTTCATTATTTCATGCAAGTCTATTGATGTTTTTCTAAGAACTTTTGGTCCTGGACTGGTGTCTCCATTGCCTTTGAAATTCTCACCTTGGTCACTTGGGTTGGCCAAAGTCATCTGGATCCTTCTCTTTCTTTGCAGACCAGTGGTGGGTAGGTGGATCCACAAAAACCACCCCAGTGAGGGCTCTCTTGCCATAGGCCCCAGGGAGAGTGAAGGCAATCAGCTGAGTGTGTGTGGGGGGGGGGGGGGCGGGGGTGTAAATGAAGGACAACCTCCCGAACTTGCTGAAGAATTGGATTCCTTTCAGAGATTTCTTTCCCACTTGCACCATGCATCTGCTTTCCTCCTTTAAGAGTCTCAGTGCACAGTACTGAGGGATCGAGCAATACATGGACAATTTTAGAGTAATTCCTACCTCCAATGCTTTTTCTTCAATTACCTAAAGTAGGTCAGAGTCATGGAAAGAACAGCTGACTAGGAAGCAGCAGATCTGGGTTCTAGTTTCAGCTCTGGTAACTAATGGTATCATCTTAGGCAATTCACTCAGAGCTTTCTGTGAACCTTCATTTTCTTGTATGGGAAATGTCCGTTCCTTAATTTGTTCAACAATTATTTCCTGGGCTATTGATAAGCCAGATACTGTACTGGGGAAGGGGTGAAGGTAAAATAAAGGAAAATGAAGAAGAATATAGTCTGACAGATTCTCTGCCCTCATGCAAGTTCCTTTTCTAGTAGAGAAGACAACAATACAAATACACAAAATCTAATCCAGACCAACAAGGCTTTATTAAGTGTCTACTCTGTGTCAGCCAGGTATTTCATTGCCCCACCCATCTCCTAGCCAGTCATCATGAAGATGCAATGAGATAACTAGCTTTGGAAAATAAGGAGAGTACTAAACTAGCTAGCAGTTCAGGCAAAAGTGAATGTTAGTGATCTGGGGGCTTGATTTTCCAGATCTTACAGGTCTGGCATGAGAGTTCATAAACAGGGACTGGCTGTCATTCATGGAAGTCTCCATGGCCAGAAAGAGGCTGAGAGCTGAGCCAAAAGCCCAGAATCCTCCAGGCAGGAGGTAGTTTTTGATCTGTAGCATGCAGATAGTTTTCCTTCAGTCCTCTGCTTTTCTCTGGCCCCTGTGGCGAGAGAAATAAATCTACTTTTAGATCTCCAGGGGACAGCAGAGCAATCAATTACAAATAGCAATGTTGGGGGGGGGGGGTGAGACTGTGAGCTTGATGAAAGGAATGATCGTTGAAGGAAATAACGGCCATTAATTGGCATGCCCGGATGAAGAAGCACAGATGGGACATGGCCTGCCCCACAGCCAGGATGTACAGCCATCAGGAAACTGAAATCAGACAGAAAACACTTAGTCTGTCGATGGAATGAAGGAAGAAGACAGTAGAGAACTAGAATTGTGGCCTCACAGAGTCCCCCTTTCAACTAGAACTTACTACTGAAAGGCTTGTATTAGCTACATTTCCTATTTATGCTGTATATAGAGCTTGTTTACATGTTGTATCCCCATTAGTTGATGGGGAGGTGGCACACTGGATAGAGTGCTGGGCCTGAAGTCAGGAAGACTCATCTTCATGATGTGAGAAAATAATTATTAATAATGGATTTCTAGGGGAGACCCAAGATCAGTTTCAGTGCTTTCTTTCCCCCACTCCAGAAAGTTCAGCTCTTGACTGGGATGAATCCAAGGCAACAAAGAAAATAGAGATAGACTCTTTTGTCTAGCTCAGTGAAGAACTACATCTAGATACTGAATTTTGCCCTTCCATGAGGATCTTTTGTATATTCTTTCTCTATGTCATCTGTAGAGTTCATTTTAATTTAAACCACCCTCAAGTCATGTCAATCAGTGGAACTGAATGATAATAACCAATTAGCTTAGGTTAATGTATAATGACCCATCTGTATCTGAAGAGGATAAAACCCTTGGCCATGCCAGGGTCACTCTCTTTGCCTTCTCTTGCCCCTCTCCCTGGCTTCACTTTCTTTTGGAGAGTGTTCTTCCTTTTAGGACCTGTAGGACTGAAGGCCTGAGACCATGAGAAGTTAGGGAGACATGCAGTTAATACTTTACTGATGTGCTATATTAATTAATAATAAATGCTTACTGCCCAAATTGGTGTAATAGCCATTAATACATAAATAGCAATCAGTTTATAAAGTATACCAGCAGCAATTAATTAAAAACACACACACACAAATTTTTTAAAAATACAATGAGTTCAAGCTGGCCTCAGACACTAGCTGTGTGACCCTGGGCAAGTCATTTAACCCTATTTGCCTAAGTTTCTTCATCTGTAAAATGAGCTGAAAAAGAAAATGGCAAACCACTCTAGTATCTTTGCCAAGAAAACCCCAAGCAGGGTCACAGATTGAAATGACTGAACAACAACCCCATTAGACTGTGAGCTCCTTGAGAGCAGAGATTGTCTTTTGCCTTTCTTCATGCTTAGCACGGGGCTTGGCACACAGGAGACATTAATAAATGTTTATTGACTGACTGACCAGCCACAGACAGCTCTCAAATAGGCAGGGATAAGCAGAGGGGAAACCCACTCCAGAGTCAGCAGAGTTTAGCCAAATAACTGAAATATTCATGCAACAACATTCAGTCAACAACCATTTTTACTGAGCAACACCTACATACAAGGCCTTGCCCATGGTACTCAGAGAGATGAAAAGATGAGAAAAGGCCTGGCCCAGCAGCTGCAATCTAGTAAGGGAATGAAGACATATAAAAATAAATGCAATACAAAGGAGAATCTGTTATGTGTATAAGAAAGGTGGTATAAACACTGCCACCTGTGAGTTCCAATGAGGGAGAGGTCCCTGCTAACTGGCAGGATCAGAAAATACTTCTCAGAGAAGGTAGCAATTGCATTGAGCTTTGAAGGATGGGTTGGATTTCAGCTGCTTAAGTTGGGAAGGGATGACATTCCAGGTGTAGGGATGGGTGTGAGCAAAGTCATTTAGACAGGAAAGCACGGGATGTGTTGTAGCTGGTGTAGATGTTGCCCAGACCAATGACATTTCTTAATACTATCATTATACACTATTGCTGGCCCCACCTAAACTGCGTGAAACTGGACAGTGATGTCCTTTTGGGGATGGTCCAAGCTGTAGATGTAAGGATGGTTTGGTGGCTCCCTGAGCCAGGTCTTGCTCCCCAGCTGTGATAACTCCTCTGAGCATTAGCCAACTGAAGGGGTGTTTTCCTGTGGAGCTATGTTCCCCTGTTATGTTGTTCTGCCTGATGCAGTTTTCATCAAGCCAATTAGTGGTATTAGGTGGGGCTTGCCTGTCGTCCAGCTTGGGCAGGATTGGGAAGTACAAGAATGGGAGCAGTGAGAGATAAGGCCAGAAAGGCAGGTTGGACCCAGATTATATATGACTTTGAAAGCTGGGCTGAAGAGTTGGGACATTGAACACTAAATAGAATGTAGGGGGAGAGCGGCCTTTGGAAATGGAGGAAGAAAGGGAGAAAATGGAGAAAAAAGAGAATGAGAGAGAAAAAGAAAGAGGGAAGGATTAAAAAAGAGAAGAAAGAGACATCTTTAGGATGGTCATCCCCTATATACGTAGCTACTACAAAGCATGAGAAACTTTCCCATTTAGGAAGATCTCACTCCCACTGCTCCCTTGAGGAAATTCCATTGTTTCCTACTTTGAGATGTCAGGACCAAAATTCAGGATAGGTAAGGCTTGCTCCAACTCTGCAACTCTTGGGCAGCTAGGCAGTCTAGTGGATAAAGTGTCCAGCCAGGAGTCAGGAAGACTCCACTTCCCGAGTTCAAGTCCAACTGCAGATACTTACTATGTGTATAAACCTATGCAAATCACTTAACCCTGTTTGCCTCAGTTTCCTCACCTGCAAAACAAGAAGGAAATAGCAAACCACTTCGGTATCTTTGCCAAGATACCAGACCAGCCCCAAATGGGGTCATGAAGAGTGGGACAAGACTGAACAACAACGAAGCTCCAACTCTCCCTCCTCCTCCTTTTCTCTTGCTTCCCTTTTTCCTTTTCTTCCTGCTTCCCCCCCCCCCCCCGCCCCCTCTCTCTTCTCCTCCTCCCTCCCTCTCTCCTCTGATTTAACAGCCTGAGGCATTAGGCACAGGGAAGGGAACTCCCACCTGGTGCCTGAGTCGGGAGGAGCTGGAATGCTTTACAAAGCAGGTGGGTTTCCCCCCAGGTCGGGGGAGGGACCTCTTCAGCATCTGCTAATTGAGATTAACATGCAGTGTGGTCCCCTAAAGGGGTGTAAAAGTGCCATGGCGTGCCTGTCACACTGAGCAGAACATATCAGGGCTCAGGGTCCTTGATTGATGAGTTTCCTGTCTAAGAGCCCATCCAGCTGCTGGCTCCCCCTCCGCTACTGTAGGGAGCAGCTCTTTCCTCTGGGGCTCATCAGGGTTGGCCAGGTGTGTCTAAAGGCGAACCTGGAATGGAATGGCATTGAGGCCCCAGACTTTCCCCTCATTTTAGGGACAATCCCAAGGTACAGCAGACCCTCAGAACTTTTCCTTAGTTCTACCTAAGTAATCTGTAAGTCACCTAAATTCCCTCCTAGCCTTCATTTTCTCTTTCCTATTTGTTTTTATTTATGCACATCTTACTTCTTTTGACCAGAATGTAGGTAGCCTGAATTTCTAGGGCTGGTGAAAGAATTGGCATCAGGAGATATTTTAGGGATGAGGGTTGAGGTCTCCAGTTGTTGAAAATAATAGTTAAAGTGTGGTTGATGGGATGGAATTGTTTTATAGTGGAAAGAGCACTGGACATGGAAATCATGTGTGACCTTGGGCAAATCACTTTAACTTCTGGCTGATCTTATCAGTTATAGTTCACTCCTAAAACAACTCAGAATTGTTATCTGAATCCCAATGAGGCTATGAGAAATACCTCCCCTTCTAGCTCTGACAGTCAATAAAATATGTATGTGTACCCATATAAGATGGATATATATGTATGTATGTATATGTATATGTGTGTATGTGTATATATGTATATGTATATATGTATGTATATACATATATATATGTGTGTGTGTATATATATATGTGTGTGTGTGTGTGTATACACACACAGGGGTTCTCTAAATGATGCTCACAGGAAACATTAACAGATATCTCTGAAGCACTGACCACTCCTCTCTGAGGAACACTACTATTCTTGCCTTGATAGGAAGCAGAAGTGCCACCTAAACTGATCACTCTTCCAGTTTCTGAGAGGGCTACTGGATTAGAATTATAGCTATCTGCCCCACCTCCCTATCCCCACCCCCTGCCCACTATTGCCAGTCTATGGGTTTAATTTTTAGGTTCAGAATAAAACTGCTTTGTTGCTAGAGTTTAGCTCACGCCCACAAATTTGACTCTTTTCCACCAAATTCAACTTATACAAAAGACCATTACAAACAGCAAATAACAAATAAACCCACTCATCCAAACAAATAGCAAACAGAAACCAGTTTCTAGAGTTCTGAGAATTAATTCTGACATTCATGGGCAAGTCACTTAACCTTTCAGGGGATCAATTTTCTCATCAGTAAAGCAGGATTAATAATACCTTCAGTACCCACCCCACAGGGCTGTTGTAAGGATAAAATGAGATAATTTGTATGAAGTACTGTGCAAGGGCTAAAGAGCTATAGAAATGTTAGTTATTTCTATTCCATCCTCAGATGGAGCACGGTACTTTGGACTTTATTTTGTTCAAGTTCAGATTCTACTTTTTTCTGTGTTTTTGACCACACACATCTTAGCTAATCACATATCTTACTTAGGGCATAAGGTTCATGAGAGCTAGAATCATGCCTTGATAAACTTTGTTTTTTATACATAATAAGCCTATGATCAATTTTATAAAATTGAAGTTTATCTGTTCTATTCAATGGACATGGAATTAAATTATGTGTCCACAAAACATACCAAGTGCCTTCTTTGTGCAAGGCACTGTGCTCTGGCCCTGGAAAAGGGGAGGAGGAAGAAGATAAAACACGGTTCCTGCCCTCTAGGAGTTTCCAATCTAGTAGGAGGGCTATTGAGTCTGAGTGAATAAGAGGTACAGTGTCTATATAAGAGTCCAAATAGGATGACTTCTGAGGTCTTTTCCAGGCTCTAAGGCTAAAAGAGAAAGAGAGAGAAATGAAAGAGAGAGAGAGAGAGAGAGGGAGAGAGAGAGAGAGAGGAGAGAGAGAGAGAGAGAGAGAGAGAGAGGAGAGAGAGGAGAGAGAGCTAGCGCTATCACTTCTGGGTGGGGGAGCAAAGATAGTTTCATCTTCAATAATTTCTACTATCAATTATTATATGCAGAGCATAGTGCTATTCGCTGGGGAAGGCAGTAAGATTACATAAAGCAGTGCTTAGGTTTATAATCTACTTATGAGGTTTGATACAAAGAACTACAGGATTGAGGGAGAAGTAAGAAGTGCATGAAAGAGACACAAACTAAGAGACAAGCTTAGTAGGGGTGGGAGGGTGGGGGAGACAAAGATCTTACTGGATCACTTAAGTAGGGCACTGAAGAATCAGTAGGATTTCCTTAGCAAGGATATGAAGAAGACATGGAAGTGGGAAAGCAAAGGACAAGTTGAGAGATTAGGGAACCACTGGGCTTGGCTGGATCTAAGATAGATGAAGCTAAGTTGGTCCTGATATCCAGCAGCAGTGATATGGATGTATTTCACTATACAATAAAACCACTTATTGACTCACTAAGTGGAGGGAAAGTGAATCTAAATTAGTTAAAAGCTTGGGTTTTTTAAAAAAATTATCTTTTTTTGGTTACTTTATGGAACATGAAGTTACTGAAACCAGCTAAGTATTTCTCAGTACAGGTCATACTGTGACTGCTTATAATGAAGAGTAGGTATGAATCATTTATTTTATTAGCAGGCTCCATTTGCATGTGAACAATGTGCTAAAATCTTTATAAACAATTTGTTCTTCCAAGTAACTTAAACATATGTTCTGTATAGGAGTGCTGGGATATTTGCCCTTGTCCTTCCCTTTGTCATTTGAGTAAGTGGGGAAAGTTAAGCGACTTTACCCTGAGTTATTTGCATGGCAGGGCTGGTAACCGAGAGGGAATAAAAAGAATAGAGTGGAGAAGGGGCCTGTAAGGAAAAAGCAATGGTGATCATGGGAGAAGAGAATGAATCTGGCTGTGTGTGTGTGTGTGTGTGTGTGTGTGTGTATTGAGAGGTGGAGGTATAGCTCTCATCTTGCAGTGAGGGAGAGGGCAAGAGGAAGGAGAGAACAAGGGAAAGACAGAGAAAGAAGAGGAGAGGGAAAAAAGGCATTATAATATAGGACTTTCCGGAAAGAGTCCTTTGAAGAAAGGTCATCATACTTAGGACTACAAGTAACTCCGTAGGGGATTGCCTACCTCTTTGAGACTAAAGATTGCTCATTCAAGGATTGATTTCTGGTTTTGTTGTTGTTATTGTTTTCTTAAAAAAAAAACCTTATTCTATAATATTATGAACTGCATTGCTTACAAATGAGTTATCAGTCTCAATATACTGGAGGTGCCGTGTATACATCATCCCTGCTTTCCTGGGTGGAGGCCTAGGAGCCAAGAAAAGGAGAAAATCCTTCAAGTGCCCTTGGTCTGACTTGCCAAGAGGGAGTCACACAGTATGAATTTGTTCTACAGATTTCTTCATAGACGGTGCAAAGGAAAACTTCAGCCCATCTCAAATAAGTCACATACTCTCTCTCTCTCTCTCTCTCTCACACACACACACACACACACACACACACACACACACACAGACACCACTCCTCTTCCACACTTGGGGCATCCCAGCTAAGAAGGTCTCACTGTTCAGGAGAGCACAGATATCAGAAGCCTTGATGATAAGTCCTGCTCTTTGCTGGTCTGATTGCTGGATGGAAAACCAAGCACATTCTTAATCACATAGGCAGGACTGGCCCTAGATTCCGGACCAGTCTCTCTCTCCCTGTCATTTAGGATGAGATTAATATCTCAGTTTCCTCTGGCTGTTGTGTTTGAAAGGCAGCAGGCTGGAAGCTTGACTAATTGTTTAGAGATTCCTGACAGCCTTATCCCGATGAGGACGCCTGTCTATACAGCAGGACAAAACATCGAGGACAACACAATAAAGTAATCAGCACAGATTTCCTGTCAGGATGACGACAGTGACACCAGAGCTGAGGGGGGAAGATTCCCACAGCACATGAAAACTGATACATTTTAGCTGTTTTTGATGCTTTTGCAAAAAGCATGAAAAATCCTGGCTCTTTACCAGAATTCCTTTGTTATTCCTCCAGGTAAAGAGGAGTCTTGGCAGCTAAAACTGTTTTTCAACTTCTGTTTGACATTTCCCTTTCCGACTAAAATTGTATAAGGCCTCAAGGCTTTACCAGGTGATCAAGGACTGTTCTCATGGCTAGACAGGTAAATTTTTATTGGAGTGCTATTATCAGTCAGTTTGCGGCATATAAATATTGACAAAATGTAGAATGACTTGACTGGAATTTCACAGAATCATGGTATCTCTGAGTTGGAAAGGCGTTATTCATCTAGTCCAACTCATACCTGAACAAGATCCTTCTCTACTATGTACCTGACAAGTCATCATCCATCTGGCTTCTTCTTGAAGATCTCTATAGGAAGGGGAGGAATCACTACTTTCCCCCAGATGTTGACTAATAAGATGTTTTATTAAATAATGGTTTACTTATTAATATTTTATTTAAAAATTTTTTTTAAGTGTTCTAAAAATCAGGCAAGGGGGGCAGCTAGGTGGCGCAGTGGATAGAGCACTAGCCCTGGATTCAGGAGGACCTGAGTTCAAATCCAACCTCAGACACAACACTTACTAGCTGTGTGACCCTGGGCAAGTCACTTAACCCTGATTGCCCTGCAAAAAAACCCCCAAAATAACAAAAAAATCAGGCAAGAATCAAAGTCATGCTTCATGATCCACAGTTTTCAAGCTCTATTCTCATCTCTCAGACTTGGAGGACAGTGACTCAGGAAGCTCATTTGTCAGTTCGTTGAGTTCTATAAAATGCAGTGCATCTAAGCCAGTTTACTCGGACTTTTCTTAAGTTTTAACTCCCTACTAGCTATTTTTTTCTTTCCTTTCCAATCCAAGGCCCATTTTTATTCACAGAAAAAAGCCCCAGCAAGGTATGAGTTGAGTAACTGCCACCTCTCTTCATCCATTAATCCCACGGTCTCCTTCTAACTAACCACATAAGAAAAACCAAGTAGATGAAAAACGCCCATTGTCCAAACTATGAAATGCAGCTGAACAGACAGCACATAGAGCTGATCCATCAATACATTCATCTTGGACAGACCCTGCACAGACTCTTGCACAGACCCTGATCTCAGAATTAAACAGGAGAAGGAAAAGGGGTTGAATACTTTTGAAAAATTACACAGAGCTTTCAATGATTCTGAGCTTTGCCCCTGGAACAAAGAAGTAATCCTTCTTTGTTCCAGGGAAAAGAAGGCTTACTCCTTCTTTGTTCCAGAGAAAAGCTCAGAAACATTGAAAGCTCTGTGTAATTTTTCAAAAGTATTCAACCTCTTTTCCTGCTTCTAAATAACAATATTCTTTCAGTGATGCTACATAGCTACAAGTCATGGAATATCAGTTTTCTGAGGATTAAAATTGACTATCACATAATGGACAATGCAGAGCTCAGTGGTATCAAACTCTAATAGAAATGGGGCCTCTAAGCCAGACATAAGGATCTCTGCATATTCACTTTAAAACCAATTATTAATATTATCTATATTTTTAATTATTTCATGAAATATGCCCCAATAATACTTTAATCTGTTTCAGGATGCATTCAGGAGTGTTGTGGGTCACATGTAGGCTCTGGGTCTTATGTCTGACACCACTGATAGAGTGGCCAGGAATAGACTGTGACACACAACAAATCAAGAAATATGGAAGTAGCATAAGAAATGTCATTAGTGAGATAAATGACCAGCTAGGCTGGTGAGAGTGGAAAGATAACCAATGGATAATCCTCATGTACTACTAGAGTCAGAAGACCTACTTTCAAATTCTTCCTCTGTCATTACCTGTGTGACCCTGGGCAAATTATTTAACCTCTCTGGTCTTCAGTCTTTTTATCTTTAAAGTAAGACAGTTGGATTATATGGCCTTCCTGTTCTAAAGCTGTAATCCAGTGACACTCTTCATAGTAACTCATTGCCAAGAGAAAGGTTCCCAACACATTGGATGGATCCCACTGTGGATAATTTGTGGCAAGAAATAGACAACAGTGGCCTCCATGGTCCCTTCAAACTTTAAATCTATCATCCTCTAATGTTCTTATTAGAATATTATCATATAGCTGTTTAAAGCCAGAAAGAGTTGAGCTCAAATCCTCCCTCTGCCAAATGCTGGCTATGTTACCTTATGTAAGTCACTTAACTGCTTAGTTTTCTAGGAAACTTTCCAAGGCTACAAATTCCAAACAAGATGATGACCTGCCCTGGAAGAAGGATTTTTCTCACTTGAAAAATTCTCTATACTAATGAAATCACAATTTTCAGTTTCTATTCCTATGATACTCTCAGCATTCTGTTCAATTGTTTCAGTTGTATCTGACTCTTTGTGACCCCACTTGGGGTTTTCTTGGTGAAGATACTGGGGTGGTTTGCCCTTTCCTTCTCCAACCCATTTTACAAATGAGGAAACCAAGACAAACAGGGTTAAGTGACTTGCCCAGGGTCAGGCAGCTAGTAAGCTTCTGAGGCCAGATTTGAACTGAGGAAAAGGAGGCATCCTGACTTCATATCCGGCACTCTATCCACTGCCCCCTCTCAGTATTCACTCAATATAAAAAGGCCCCCAATACGCTGGTGGATGCCTTGATCAGGATTTTTGAGAGAACATGGATAACAATCACACAGTATAGGTATGTGTGACTAGGTTACAATTTGCATCATTGGAAGGGGAGCAGTAAGAAGGGACCAAGCATTTATTAAGTGCCTACTACATGCCAGGCATTGTGCTAAGTACTTTATAAATATCATCAAATTTGATCCTCACAATAATACTGAGGTAGATTTTATTATTGTTCCCATTTTGTAGTTGAGGAAACTGAAACAGATATAGGTTATATAACTTCCTCACGTCACATAGCTACTAAGTGTATGAAGCCAAATTAGAACCTGTATAATTTTGATACCAGGACCAGAGTTCTATCTATCGCTCCATCTAGCTGCCTCGGGAAGAGGGTTGGGGTGGGAAGGGAAGGGAATCCCCACATTGGTAGTCATTAGATTTCTTTGCTGGTCTCAGTTTATTCTGTTTTACCACTGAGGAAACTCTTATATGTCTATGTCATGCTACTGTATTTATTTTCTATTACCTGTATTTGCTGCCTTCTTCCCCACGGATCTTTTTTTTTGGAAATCCAAGTTGGCCAATAAATACTCTGATGTTATGCAATTCTATTTTTGTAATTGCTAAAATATTTTCTCTTTATGACTTCGGAATTTCATTTTTGAGACATCCATTGCTCCTGGGCTTGGTTCTCTAGGATTTCAACCTGCAATTTCTTTGAAAGCTTTGAAATCTGTTTTCCAAAATCCCATGTCAAACTCTGCCCAAATGAACTTTCTCTATCACAAATTCTTAATCATTTCCTTTCGTTTCTATATCTGCAACCAGTTTTTCCTCATTGCTGAGAATCATGTCGATGATACAGTTTCCCATCATTATCTCCTTCACCTTTTGAAAGATGAAATTATTATTTAGGCAAACCAAGACATTATTAGCAACTCCTGTTAATTGCATTCAATCCCTAGCCAGGAACTCGTTGTTCCTATATTTTTTTTGTTTTTGTTTTTGTTTGTTTTTTTCAGCAACAAACAGTTATTTTATTTTCCATTTACATGTAAGGGTAGTTTTCAACATTCATTTTCAGAAGATTTAGAGTTCCAAATTTTTCTCCCTCCCTCCCTTTCCTCCCCCCTCCACAAGATCACAATCAGGTTATATATGTACAATCCACAAGTGTTCTTTTTATCAGTTCTTTCTATAGGGGTGTTGTTCCTATATTTTAAGCTGTGACTAAGAAACCAAAATTTTCTTCTCAGGTACCACCTTCTTTTTTTTTTTTTTAGTTAGGCAATTGGGGTTAAGTGACTTGCCCAGGGTCACACAGCTAGTAAGTGTTAAGTGTCTGAGGCTGGATTCAAACTCAGGTACTCCTGATTCCAGGGCTGGTGCTCTATCTACTGCACCACCAGCTGCCCGCTAGGTACCACCTTCTTAACCAGTTGTTCACTTTCCAGACAATCTTTTCTCTTCTGAAGCCCAAGTCCTCAATTAGCAGCAATGATGGAAACACAATCTGTGCCCCTAAGGGCTTTAGTTTCTTACACAAATCTCTTTGGTCCTTAGAAGTACAGTTATCCCTTCCACATCTCAGGTGTCAGGGGCATGGCACTCCATGATCTGAAAAATCCAAATAAAATCTTTTGGCCCTCCCTTCATACCAGAAAGGAAGTCTGAATTTTTTTCTTTTTTCTTTTGTGTAGTATTTACAGTACCTTATTGTAAAATTTGTGTTAAGTATTTGATCATAGGCTCTGTGTTGTCTGCTGGACTTTGCCTGTCATTGTAGCTTCTGCAAAACTCCCCCAAAATTCCCATTTAATTTTTTATGCCAAGCAGTGATATATCAAAACCACAATGGGAAAAGTTGTGATGTGGAAGGAATAACTGTATATTCTATATTCCTCTCAGAAGCATTCATTTGTACCTGCATGAATCACTGAAAATGCGTCATAGTCTTTGGGTTTGATGAGTAGGTTTTTTCTTATATTCTCCAATATTATTGTCAGGTACTTCAGTACCCCTCAGCAGGAAGGTGCCAAGTGACCACTTTGTGTCTCGTTTTCCTCAGACCCTTATTGGATAGGACAATGACTGAGGATCTACATCATCATTTCTGGGAGGAGAAGTGTTGGCTTCTTCACAGGGGCCAGTTTTCTCTTCCACATGAAGAATCTTTTGCCTCTTAGCTACAATATTTAGTGGTTCTTCCTCCCTTTCTCCTCTATGTCACATTGTTTGTTCTACCTATTGACCTACTAATACAACTCAAGATTCCCATCTTCTTCTTTAAGACTCTTTTTTCTTATGTTTTGTTGTGGGATTTTTTTTTTACAGTGAAGCCCTTTTCACATTTTTTCCTTTGACTTCTTCCTTTTCTTTCTTTCTTTCTTTTTTTTTTTTTAAGAAGCACTTCACTCTTCCTTATAATCTAGAGAATACAATGGCACTCTCTGGGAACTTTTACCTTCTCTTCTAAGAAGTGGAACAGCTTGAACTTTGAACATAAAATTTACTTGGCTGCTTTAGAAACAAAAAATAGCATTCATTCTATATAGGTTGCTGCAAAATTGTCTCTGTTTATACTTCCCAGAAAAAAAAATATTTAGCTCTCTGTCATTTTCCCTAGTTGCCTTATGCTTTCCCAGATAATATGAAGCATCCCAAAGTGTGTGTGTGTGTGTGTGTGTGTGTGTGTGTGTGTGAGAAAGAGGAGAGACAGAGAATTTCTTCATTGCTTGCTATATGGCAGGCACTGTTCTAAGTGATGATAATACAAATAAAAGAAAATGAGACAGTCTCTGCCCTCAAGGAGCTTACATTCTAAATAAAGGAGTTCTCTAAAGTAGGGGGATAGAAGGTACCTGAGTAGGGTCATGGCAAAGAGACTATAGGCAGCAGTGTGGTGGTCTAATTGTTAGCAAGATGAGGCAAAGAGGGGAACCAGGGGTGATGGTCAGAGTGGAGGCATAGTGAGGACACTGCATGAAATTGTAGTGGCCCATAACAATTTGCTTCAAGGATATGCCAGTGAAAATCTTTAGTGCCACAGCCCTGATGAAATAAGTGGAGAAAGCTGGGAGGACAATGAGGAATAGCATGAGTCATTTTTCTTCTACTTTGATAAATACTACGCTTTGTTAGTTTGGCTTTTATGTTTAAAACCAAAATAATAAGTTGTTTTAAGTGATCATATACAAGTGATTTTGTTCTCTTCTGTTGATTATGAGTACAATCTCATAACTGAGAATTAATCTCACTGAGGAAGTCCTGTAGCATCTCAAGACTAACTGCAATTAACATTATATCATGTGCAAACAAGAATCTCTGGACAATCTCAGCCTCTACAGGTAATCTGTTCATTTGGATCTTGCACAGTATATCTTCCATCATGGTGGCAAAGACCTTTGACAAGGCTATTCTCACTGCTTTATGCCATACCTTTATCATACTGACAGAGGATCATTGGAAAAAAAGTTAATTTTGTTGTTGCACCCATCGAGGAATCTTGTATGATTGTAAAATGATTGGTGATGACTTGTTGGAGGAGCAACTTTAAGCCTGTCAAGCCATGTCAAAAAACTTTTTTGTAATTAAAACAATAATAAACATAGCAGGTAATACACATAGGAAAAACCAAGTGGATGGTCAATGAGTATTGCCCAGATTATGATATACAGTAAAATGAATAATCCACTGGAGTTATCCACTGTTTTGTTTTGGTTTTTTTAGTGAGGCAGTTGGGGTTAAGTGACTTGCCCAGGGTCACACAGCTAGTAAGTGTTAAGTGTCTGAGGCCGGATTTGAACTCAGGTACTCCTGAATCCAGGGCCGGTGCTTTATCTACTGCGCTACCTAGCTGTCCCCGGAGTTATCCACTGTTAATTTGTATCTTGTATGAATATTGTGGAGATATACAATGAGCTGAGCCTAAAATTGAAAACAAAGGAGAGAGCAAGCTGTATTATAGAGCTTTCCCTGTGCTTGCGAGACCTACCTTCTTAGCCCTAATGTTCTTCCAAGGATGCTATGTGACAATGACATGGACCATCTTGATCTCCAAAGAAACAAAACTGCAGGTGATTCAAAAAGGGCAATGGAAAGGTACACAGTGGGTTTAATTAGACTCAAGTATATGTCCAAAGATAATCTGCATGCAACAAATATCATAAAAGATATTGTCTAAGACATGTAAGCCCAGAAAGGAGATGGGTAAGTAATTTAATGGAATGGAGAAATTTATAGCTTGGAGAAAAGGATATGAATTGAAAAATTGAGAAAATGGATTGGGTGTTCCACTACTACTTGCAAAGTACTAAATAACTCCAAAGAAGAAACTAAGTATATTAGAAAAGTTCTTTAAGAGGGTTCCTTTCTCAGGAGAGAACATGGACAAGAATCTCACAAAATGAGGTCACTTTTAAGCATTGCACTGTGTACGGGAGAAAAACATGTCACTTCAATGAAATCACAGATCTAATAAAGCATGTATATATACTATGCAAGCTGATCTGAATTTCCTATTCCTTTCACGTGTAATTATATTTATGTGATTATTCTAGCCATATCAATTGATGGTGGCCTACATGCTCAGGGCATGTGGTATAGGGTATATGGGGTGTTCAGGAAGGAATAGCACCTGTGGTGTGAAGGCTTGCCAAGTCGTTTTCAGAGGTGCTTATTCACCTTTGGTGTCCATCGGATTCACCCAACTCTCACCTGTGGCCCCAAGGAGCTGTAGCATGTTCAATAGTCATACCCTGGTTAAAAAAAAGCATCTTGGCAAACAGGCTAAATCAGGTTAAGGGTAACTGACAGGTCTCAAACCCATCAGTAAGTTACGGGGATGTTTACCGTAACTATGTGAAGACTTCCCCCCTGGTGGAACGGGTGAATGAGAACAATTTGTTACAAAGGCTGTGAAGGTAGTTGAAGTAGGTGCTTGGTCAAACATCAAAAATGTCAAGGTCATCCACAAAACCCAGAGCCATTGCCGGTCATCTTTTAAAAATAGTATTTTATTTTATTTTGTCCAATTACATGTAAAGATAGTTTTCAACATTCATTTTTGTAAGATTTTGAGTTCCAAATTTTTCTTGCTCCCTCCTTTCCCTTCCCCCAACTGAAACCAGCAAGCTATTTGATATAGGTTATATACGACAACACATTTCCACATTAGTCATGCTGTGAGAGAAGAATCAGAACAAAAGGGAAAAACCACAACAAAAAATAAACAACAAAAAACAACAAAAAAATGAAACTAGTATGTTTGATCTGCATTCGAACTCCATAGTTCTTTTTCTGGATGTGAAGAGAATTTTCCATCATGAGTTTTTGGGAATTGTCTTGAATCATTGAATTGCTGAGAAGAGCTAGCTAAGTCTATCACAGTTGATCATCACAAAATGTTGCTGTTGCTATGTACAATGTTCTCTTGGTTCTGCTCACTTCACTCAGTATCAGTTCATGTAAATCTTTCAAGGTTTTTCTGAAATCTGCCTGCTCATCATTTCTTGCAACACAATAGTATTCCATTATGTTCATGAACCACAACTTGTTCAGCCCTTCTCCAATTGATGGGCATCCCCTCAATTTCCAATTCTTTGCCATCACAAAAAAGCAGCTATAAATAATTTTGTACATGTGGGTCCTTTTTCCTTTTTTATGATCTCTTTGGGATATAGACCTAGTAGTGGTATTTCTGGGTCAAAGGGAATGCACAGTATTATAGCCTTTTGGGCATAGTTCAAAATTGCTCTGCAGAATGGTTGGATCAGTTCACAACTCTACCAACAATGCATTAGTGTTCCAATTTTCCCATATCTTCTCCAATATTTGTCATTTTCCTTTTTTTTGTCATATTAGCCAATCTGATAGGTGGTTCAGAGTAGTTTTAATTTATATTTATCTAATCAATATTGATTTAGAATATTTTTATATGGCTGTAGATAACTTTGATTTTTTCATGTGAAAACTGCCTACTCATATCCTTTGACCATTTCTCAATTGGGAAATGCCTTGTATTTTTATAAATTTGATTCAGTTCTTTATATATTTAAGAAATGGAGCCTTTATCAGAAACACTGGCTGTAAAAATTGTTTCCCAGATTTCTTTCTGCTTTCCTTCTTATCTTGGTTGCATTGGTTTTGTTTGTGCAAAACCTTTTTCATTTAATGTAATCAAAATGATCCATTTTGCATTTCATAATATTCCCTATCTCATCTTTGGTCAAAAATTCTTCCCGTCTCCATAGATTTGACAAGTAAACTATTCCTTCCTCTTCTAATTTGCCTATGGCATCAACCTTTATATCTAAATAATGTACCCATTCTGACTTTACTTTAGTATATGTATATGTATATGTGTATGTGTATATATATATATATATATATATATATATATATATATATATATATATATATATATATATATATATATATAGTGTTCCCAGCTGTTTTTGTCAAATAGTGATTTCTTATCCCAGAAGCTAGAGTCTTTGGGTTTATTGAACAGTAAATTGCTATATTCATTTACTCTTGTGTTTTGTGTGCCTAACTTATTCCACTGATTCACCACTCTATTTCTTAGCCAGTATATGACAATTTTGTTGGTTACCACTTTATAATATAGTTTTAAATCTGGTACAGCTAGGCTACCTTCCTTTGCATTTTTTCATTAATTCCCTTGATATTCTTGACTTTTTGTTCTTCCAGAAAGATTTTATTATTTTTTCTAGCTCTATATTGGTAATTTGATTGGTATGGCAATGAATAAGTAAATTAATTTAGGTAGAATTGTCATTTTTATTATATTAGCTTGGCCTACCCATGAGCAATTGGTATTTTTTCCATTTGTTTAGATCTGATTTTATTTATGTGAAAAGTGTTTTATAATTGTGTCCTTATGTTATGGGTTTGTCTTGGCAGGTAGACTCCCAAATTTTTACATTGTCTACAATTATTTTACATTGAATTTCTCCTTCTATCTCTTCCTGCTGGGCTTTGTTGATCATATATAAAAATGTTTATGATTTATGTGGGTTTATTTTATATCCTGCAACTTTGCTAAAGTTGTGAATTGTTTCAAGTAGTTTTTTTTAGTTGATTCTTTAGGATTCTCTAAGTACACCATCATATCATCTGATTTTCTCATTGTCTATTTTAATTCCTTCAATTTCTTTTACTTCTTTTATTGCTAAAGCTAACGTTTCTAGTACAATATCGAAAATAGTGGTGATAATGGGTATCCTTTTTTTACCCCTGATCGTACTGGGAATGCTTCTAACTTATTTCCTTTACATAAAATGCTTAGTGATGGTTTTAGATTGATATTGCTTATAATTTTAGGGGAATTTACATTTATTTCTATGCTCTCTAATAATTTTAATAATGCTGTATTTTATCAAAAACTTTCTTTGCATATATTGAGATAATCAGATGATTTAAGCTAGTTTTATTATTAATGTGGTTGATTATGTTGATAGTTTTCCTAATATCAAACCAGCTCTGCATTCCTGATATAAATCCCACCTAGTCATAGTGTATTATCTTGGTGATAAATTGCTGTTATCTCTTTACTAATATTTTAATTAGAATTTTTGCATCGATATTCATTAGGGAAATGGTTTATAATTTTCTTTCTCCTTTGTGTCTCTTCCTGGTTTAGGTATCAGCAGTTTATTTGTCTCACAAGAGGAATTTGGTAGGACTCCTTCACCTTTTTTTTTTTTTTTTTTTTTTTTTGCGGGGCAATGGGGGTTAAGTGACTTGCCCAGGGTCACACAGCTAGTAAGTGTCAAGTGTCTGAGGTCGGATTTGAACTCAGGTACTCCTGAATCCAAGGCCGATGCTTTATCCACTGCGCCACCTAGCTGCCCCACCTATTTTTTCAAATGGTTTATATGGTATTGGAGTTAATTGTTCTTTTTTTTTTTTTTTTTAAGTGAGGCAGTTGGGGTTAAGTGACTTGCTCAGGCTCACATAGCCAGTAAGTGTTAAGTGTCTGAGGCCAGATTTGAACTCAGGTACTCCTGACTCCAGGGCCGGTGCTCTATCTACTGCACCACCTAGCTGCCCCTGGAGTTAATTGTTCTTTAAATATTTGGTAAAAATTCACATAAAAATCTATCTGGCCCAGGAGATTTTTTCTTAGGGAGTTGATTGAGGCTTGTTCAATTACTTTTTCTAAAATGGGCATATTTAAGTATTTTAATTCCCACTTCTGTTAATCTGGGCAATGTATATTTTTGTAAATATCCATCCATTTCATTTAGATCGTCAAATTTATTGGTATATAGTTGGGGAAAATAGTTCCTAATTTCCATTTGGCCAATTGTTATGTTTTGGTTTGGTTTGGTTTGGTTTGTTTGTTTTTTTTTTTTGGCAGGGCAATGGAGGTCACACAGCTAGTAAGTGTCAAGTGTCTGAGGCCAGATTTGAACTCAGGTCCTTCTGAATCCAGGGCTGGTGTTTATCCACTGTGCCACCTAGATGCCCCCCCAATTGTTATTTTTTAAGGAGTTGTTTTCCTCAATCAATTTATATCCTTCTTTTCCCAAGCTATTGAGTCTCTCTTGCATAATTCTCATGTCTTTTTCCTAATTTTTCTCCTTATTTGATTAATAAAATTATTTTTGAGCTCTTCCAAGAAGGCTTTTTGGTCTTGAGACCAATTCATCTTCCTCTTTGAGGCTTCACATGTAGGCATTTTTACATTGTTTTCCTCCTCTGCATTTGTGTTTTGGTCTTCTGTATTGCCATAGTAGCTTTCTATGGTGAGGGTTCTTTTCTCATTCTTACTCATGTTTTAGCCTATTTCATGGTTTTTAAAGTTGAGCTCTGCCTCTGGGGAACTGTCCCAGGGTTCTTTTGCTGGATTCCAGGGACCTGATCAGTGGCTTTCTGCTCTGAGGCCTCAGTGGCTTGGACTTGCTCACTGCACTGGGGTGGCCTGGCCCAGTTGCACCTGTTATGTAGCAGATACCCCAGCTGGCAGATTGACTTTTGCATTAAAGCTGGGGCCCTCACTACTTGCCTGCTATGTTACTAGTGTGCTGAGACAGTTGAGGGGCTTCAGCTGCTGATCTGTGCTGTGGCTAAGAGCTTTCCATTGACTTGCCCAGACACCCTCTGTGATGCACTGCACTTCTCTTTTACCCAAGTGAAGCAGACCTTTATTTAAGTCTTTCTAGGTTATCTTAAGCCAAAAGATTGTTTTACTCTGTCTTTTTGTAGGTTTGTTAGCTCTAGAATCCATTTAGAGGCTTAATTTAACATTGTTTTCAAGGAAAATTTGCGAGAACTCAGGCAACTTCCTGGTTTCTCTCAGCCATCTTGACTCCACCCTCCATCACTAATCATCTTCACTTTTGTCCTGCCAGTGGATGTCAATGACTCAGGACGATAGGGAGTGAGGCTGATAATTTTGTGCAATTCTGCCTCACTTAAATCCTTGCCTAGAACATGATCTAGAACTCTAGTCATGCTCCCAATTCTAGGATTAATCAATCCTTTAGTGTGCTTCTTGTCTAGCAAGATGTCATCCACACCCATACCAAATCAATGAAAACAAAAACTTGGAACCTAGTTGTCATAAGCAAGTTTTAAATCTTGACTATTTGTCCAATAAATCAATCATATGGATAGTAAATATCTGGATTTGAATGCATATCTTCCTGACTTTAGGCCCAGTACTCTATCCTGTGTTTTTAAATTAATTGCTACTACTGAAATTTATAAATTAATTGATTGCTATTATACCATTTTTGGCAATCATCATTTATTAATTAATATCATATATCAGTAAAGTATTGACTGCATGTCTCTCTAACTTCTCATGGTCTCATATCTACATTGTCCTGAAAGCAAGAGTGTGCACCAAGAGAGAGTGTTCAGAGCCAAGAGAACAGGTAAAAAGAGTGACCCCTGGCATGGCCAAGGGTTTGTTTCTCTTTTGATAGAGTCAGGTCATTATACATTGATCAAAGCTAATTGGTTAGCATCATGCAATTCCATTGGTTGACATGACTTGAGGGTGGTCGAAATTAAAATGAACTCTACAGATGACCTCAAGGAAGAGTATGCAAAAGACATGTCCAGTATGTAGGTTCTTCATCTCCATTTCTTTTTTTTTTCCCCTTGAGCTTGTCCCAGAGAAGAGCTGAACTTTCTGGAGTGGGAGAGGAGAAAAGACTGAAACTGATCTCTGGGTCCCCCCAAGAAACTGATTACTAATAATTATTTTCTCACAATCCATTATACCATATACCTTACTGAGTAGTAAGGTATTATCGATTCTGCTGGTAGCAGTCCTCCTGTAAGGACCTAGGTGTTTTGTTTCCCAGGTCCTGTCCTGATCCCTTTTCCAGCTGGTTCTTGGGACGTGGCTACTTGGGTCTCATTCTGAGAGCTGTTTCAGTCCTGCCTCTTGCTACAGGTCCAGGATGCTTGAGCATGGAACCCTTTAGCTTGTCCCTGTTTAGAACTTTCACAGGTTTCTCTTAGTCTTCTTGTGCAGTCCTGCACTGAATGGAGGAGTTTATAATCACATCCCTTTGCTTTTCTTTGATCATTGTTCTCTCTAGTACAGTTTGAGTACTTCACTGGGGTATTTCTTGGGAATCTGGGTTCCTCTAGATCCTAACATCCTGAATCTTAGCTGGAAGTGATTATACTTGTGATTTCATTGATAGAGGGAAATCCTAGCTGAGGAAGCTCCCTCTAGTAATGCTGGTTATTCCTTATCTGCATCTTATATCTTTAGAGAACAAAGAAGACAGCTGACTTACCCAGGGTCACACAGCCAGTATGTCTTAAAGGTGAGGCTTTACATACATACATCCATGTACATGTACATGCATATGTATGCATGCATTTAATATAAGAATAATGGAGCATTGGAAATCTACCATTAAAAGGGTGAGTTTTGGTGAAACAACAGAAATAAAAGACTATTTCTCCATTGGCGTTTTAAAATTAAAGATTAAGATTTAAGAGAGAGACAATGGTTTCTTAGTCCTCAGCTGGTATGCCTGTATTTATCCCAGATTCTAATTTGCCTTTTCCTGGAGCTGTAGTCTGCTTTGAATGGGTTCGATTACAAGCAGCTCAACCCACAACTGTGGAGTTGATTTCTGATAGTTCTGAAGGCCATGGAAATGCTGATTCAGTCTTTTCAAATACTGTGCTTTATATCATTTATGCCCAGTTCATTCATATAGTAGGAAATCCCTAGGAGGGACACACTACTGAGTCAGTTCAATGAACTCTGGATGATCAGCCTTGGGTGATGAAGGGTGATTGGGTGGGGGTGGGGGATAGGGAATGACTGGGTGTATTTATCCTCCTTAGATATATTAAATATTTTAATGTTGCCAATTCAGCAGCTGTAAAATATGTGGGAAGGGGGGTACTTAATTTTGCCTATCCCATACACCCGCTTAGTTGTTGTCTTTCAGGCTCAAAGAGGACCAAAGTGACATCACTATGTTGGGGTGAAGTTATGTGTATCCAACTGTGACTGTTCAGACCAATAAGAGTTCAAAAGGCTTGACCACAGGTTGGGTAGAAATGGTCCATATGAGAGTTTGGAGTGGTTATGTCTCTAAAATTGTCTATCTCATGTTTCCTTTGAGTTACTTCAATTCTGCTTTGCTCATAGAGTGCAGCACCTTCTTTGGTGCAGGCATGTCATGCTGGGCAGCCCTTTTCCAGTGTCTCCTATGTCACAATCAATTCCAAAGTCCTTCAGAAGGATGTTGAGAGTGTCCTTGTATCATTTCTTCTCACTTCCATGAGAGTGCCTGCCTTGTGTGAGTTCTCTGTAAAATAGTCTTTTGGGCGGAGGGCAGCTAGGTGGCACAGTAGATAAAACACTGGCCCTGGATTCAGGAGGACCTGAGTTCAAATGTGACCTCAGACACTTGACACTAAAGTCACTTAATCCTCATTGCCCTGCAAAAAAAATAGTCTTTTGGGCAAACACACTTTTGGCATTTGAACATGACCAGCCTGTCAGAGTTATGCTCTCTGCAGTAGAATTTGAATGCTTGGTGGTTTAGCTAGAGAAAGAACCTCACTATCTGGTACCTTATTCTGCCAGTGGGTCTTCAGAATCTTCCTAAGATAATTCAAATGGAAGTGATTCAGTTCCCTGGCATGTCACTGGTATAATGTCTAGGTTTCACAAGCATACAAGAATGAAGCCAGTACATTGGCTCAGTAGACCTTCAGTTTGCTAGGCAATCTAATACTCTTCTCTTCCACACTTTCTTTTGGAGCCTTCCAAACACTGAGTTAGCTCTGGCAATGCATGCATCAAACTCATCATCTATATGTATATCTCTGGAAAGTATACTGTCAAGGTAAGTGCACTTATCCATAGCTTTCAAAATATACCTAGCAGGTTTGGTAATAACAGTAATTCTATAATGAAGACAGAAGCATTTGGAAAACTAAAGCTATAGAAATGGGGGGAGAAAAAGAAGAGCATGGGAGGGTCACACAAATTCTTTCTATAATAGTCAAAATTAGGGTCTAGAAATGGGCCCTGTAGTTGTCATAAGCAAGATTTTAATCTTGAATCCTCATCTAATCCATCAATCAGTAACTATTACATGCTACTGTGTGCCAAGCACTGTGCACTGGGGACACAAAAAGAGACAAAAGACAGCCCCTGCCCTCAAGGGGCTTATAATGGAGGAAACAACATGCAAGCAAATATACATAAAGCAAGCTACATATGGGATAAATAGGATATATTAACAGAGAGAGAAGGCACTGGAATTAAGAGGGGTTGGGGAAGGATTCCTGTAAAAGGCAGGATTTTAGTTGGGACTTAAGGGGAGCCATGGAGGTCAGTGGTAAGAGCAGAGAAGGGAGAGTGTTCCAGGCATGGCCTACCTCCAGAGAAAATGCCAGGAGCTGAGAGATGAAGTATCTTGTTCCACTTCCAGATGTGAAATCTGCTCATTCATTCGTTCATTCATTCATTTACTATCTATTTATGTCTGTCTGTCTATTTATTTATGTTTATTTATTTTGTAGGGCAATGAGGGTTAGGTCACTTACCCAGGGTCACACAGCTAGTAAGTGTCAAGTGTCTGAGGCCAGATTTGAACTCAGGTCCTCCTGAATCCAGGGCTGGTGCTATATCCACTGTGCCACCTAGCTGCCTCCAAAATCTGCTCATTTAAAAAAACACCAAAACATGCTCTTACTTGTCCCTTTTTCCTCCTTTCTTAAAATGGAGGGATTGTTGTTAGAGCCTAGAATGGTTTAATAAATAGATCCATTAATTTGAGACTGTAGCTGATTCAGGGTCATAGGGCCTGGGTTCAAGTCCTACCTGCATGACCTTGGGCAGATCATCTAATTTCACTGGGCCTGAGATTCCTCTTCTGTAGAATGGGGTTGAACTAGCTGGCATCTTCCTGAATTATGATGCAGAATTATGATTTAGAATTATGATTCAGTGCTGCATAAGAGAACCATTAGCTATCAACAAAAGCAGAGCCTGAATTAGCCCTTTTCATAGAGGCCCTTAAAAAGTTCAGATCTGAAAACTGCCGGGGTCACAGAGAGTGTGAAGGAGACAGCAGAATTACTAACGGCTTCCTCAGTTCGACCACAGTCAGACAGTGGGGTGAAAAAAACCAATGACTATGCATCTGGGAACCAGGTTTCTAATCTCCACTCTGCCACTAACTAGTTAGCTTTTCTACCTTGAGCAAATTGTATAATCACATTCTGATCCTCAGTTTCCTCACTTGTACACAGAGGACCCTAAGATTCGAATGTGTGGAAGAGATTCTTAGCATTTTGTGAGGGCTGGGGAAGATGGAGAATGAAGGAAATGCCAGGCTGATCTTCCCCAAAAGTGAAATGACCCCATGTGAAAGGTCCATGGTGTAATTTGTGTGAAAAGTGTTTGACACATAGGAGAACCTGGCATCCCTTGCTTGAAGCTGATAAGGAGTTGGATTTCTTTTTCTGCCACAGTATTTTGCAATTATTTAACTGTGATATGTGGAATAACCTAGCAGGCTGTCATTTGGGAACTCCACCAGCACCTTCCAAGTGACTTAAACTGAAGACTTCCTCAAGGGTTTCATCTTGGTGAGGGAATCCAGGACAGTGAGAGAGAGAGAGAGAGAGAGAGAGAGAGACAGAGAGGAAAGAGAGGCAGAGAGGAGAGAAAAAAGAAATTAGAACAGAAAGGAGAAAGAAGACAGAGACAGACAAGAGAAAAAAAGAAGAGACAGAGAAATGAGACAGAAAGGAGAAAGAAAGAAGACAAGAAAAAGAAATAAGGGAGGGAGAGAGAGAGAGAGAGAGAGAGAGAGAGAGAGAGAGAGAGAGAGAGAGAGAGAGAGAATAATACACAGGAGATTTGCTTTTGGTTTTGATTATGAGTGATTATTAAGACATCCTAGAATTCATTTATTTTCCTTTGACATAAAGAACTCAACAAAAGGTATTTCTTGTAGTTTCATTGGGATTCAGATAACAACCCAGTTGTTCAGTTGTGTCTGATTCTTTGCGACCCCATTTAGGGTTTTCTTGGCAAAGATACTGGAATGGTTTGCCATTTCTTCCTCCAGCTCATTTTATAGATGAAGAAACTGAGGTAAACAGGGTTAAGTTACTTGCCCTGGATCACACAAGTAGTGTCTAAGGCTGGTTTTGAATTAAGGTCCTCCTGCCCATACTCCAGGGCCATACTCTATCTATCACCCCACTTAGTTGCCCTAATAACCCAGAGCTGTCTCTAATAAGATGTATCAAGGATTCCACCCAACAGCCATCCCAAAGTACCCATCTTAATTTGCTGCTTCCTTCTTCTAGGTAATAACCTTCAATCTCTCTCTCTCTTTTTTTTTAAGTGAGGCAATGGGGGTTAAGTGACTTGCCCAAGGTCACACAGCTAGTAAGTGTTAAGTGTCTGAGGCCGGATTTGAACTCAGGTACTCCTGACTCCAGGGCCGGTGCTCTATCCACTGTGCCACCTAGCTGCCCCCCATCTACTCTTATTATCTTCATTTTAGCCTCTCTCAACCCAATGTAAGACTCTCTTTTGTAATCTTTAATTATACATGAAGAGAGACACTCTCTTTACTGGACAGTTAGTCCCTCCGTATTTTTAGGACATACTGCTGAGTTGGTTGAAATGAAAGCTACCATTGCCTTAGAGTATCCCAGAGTACACATACACCTTGGAGAGGGCAACAGGTGTTTTGCATGTGGAAAGGATAAGAAAGGGCCCTACAGAAGCCTAGTGACAAGGCATCTTCCAAATTTGCTTGAGATTCAAAGCAGTTCAATTTCCAAGAGATCTCAGATAGGGAGATGTCTGGATTCTCACAGTTTCAGCTCTGGACTTGGGTTGCTCCCGATTACTGGGCTAAGTTTGGCATTTATCAAGTGACCATTTTCAGGCTAATTTGTGTCCAACTCAGGTAGACTCAGAATCACACTCATCTCTGGTTCCAAATGGAAGCAAATATAAGAAAACCAAATTAGCAACTGCGGTCTTGTGGTGTGGCATGCTGCTTTCTAGTTTGTCAGGTGTTTAACAAATTCTGAAAACCTGTATCTTTGATGTTTCTCTATGGATCATTTAGTACAATGGGCTATTGCCGACAAACACAGTAGCTCATGAAGTAACTCCAAAAGTTCAACCAGATTAGGTTAAACCTATACCTTTATTTTCATTGAAGAGGAAAAAAAACCCAAAAGCCAAAACAAACTTGAGTCACTCATTCCCTCCCTCCATGAGCAGACTTAACTTGCTAACCATATGTTATAAAGGACAAGACAAGTGCTTTGGAGTCAGAATAGGTGTTTAAATCCCACTTCTGATACTACCTGGGTAATTCACTTGACCTCCCTGGGTCTCAGTTTTCCCATCTGAAAAATGGGGGGATTGGACTACATGTCCTCCGAGATGCCTTCAAATTCTGTATCTGTGATCCTATGACTTAATGAAAAACACCAACCCCCAAAGGCACGTGAAACTAAGAAAATCGGTTAAGGCAAAACCACATAGAAATAGCAAGAGTTATAATGGTGTCTTGGAAAGTTGCCTGGCCTTGTAGTAATTGAGAACTGGTTTCTAGTCCCCAGCTCAGCGGCTGGAAATAGTTTCATAAACTTAGCCAAATCACTTATTTTGCCTTGGGGCAGCTAGGTGGCACAGTGGATAAAGCACTGGCCCTGGAGTCAGGAGAACCTGAGTTCAAATTCGGCCTCAAACACTTAACAATTACTAGCTGTGTGACCCTGGGCAAGTCACTTGACCCCAATTGCCTCACCAAAAAAACAAACAAAAAAATCACTTATTTTGTCTTTCTGGGCCTGTTTCTTCAGCTCTCAAAAAACCATCTTGCACTCTGGTTTCTCAGGTCTCTTTGAGCTTTAATTATCAATGATGGTGTCAAGGGGTATAGAATCTAAAACTCACTTTCTAAATTTAAAAACATATTTCAGGACCATAGAATACGAATATCAACCTTTCTGAAAGAAAAAAAAATTAAAAGAAACAAATGACAACTGCCCCTGCAATTAAATCCACTTTCAAACACAGTTTCCACCCTCTTCTTCATTGATAGGAAAAGAAGCTACAGTTCCCCCATGTGAGTTTTGAACCTGCTTCAATGCTGTTGGTCTGTTCTCAAATATCATGAGCAGATGAGAATGTAATAAGCTTGTCTTGGCAAGGAATTGTGGGAAGCTTCCTGTACTTGCCTACCTCAATCTCTTTCTCTGCTCTGCCCCATGGGACTGTAGCCCTTTTGGCCACTTTGACCTCTAGCATTCTAGGATTCTGTTTTGTTTCAGTAGGCATTGGAGTCTGGGCTGGCTCCTTCTGAGAGTTCCATAGATATAATTTAGCCTAGGACTACTAGGTGCTCAATGAATTGGTAAATAAGAGAGTAGAGCTCATGAAAATGCAGTGTTACATCCTGTCCTCTTCATGGTGTACTCTCCTCTATCTTCTTTGTAGATGACTTCTTCCCTTTGTCATGCTGAGGACCAGACCTTCCAAAGACGTGCTGAATTTACCTGGCATAGAGCCAAATACAGGGATAGCTCAGTGAATATTTGTGATTTCACTGGATTCCTATGGCCAAAAAATGATTCCAAGTTTCTTGTTGCCACAGACTCTCTTATCTAAGAAATATTCTCCTGCTCCTACCTGTGAATCTTGGAGAGCCATACACCAGCTCAGAGCAATCAGAATTGGAGGTAGCCCAAAGGACAATGGAAAAGACCAATGGCAGACATAAGTAGACCGCTGCATGTGGCCAAATGGCTGGGGATCAAGAAGGGGTGTCAAAGACACTATTTCAGACTTTGTGTGATGAGTGCCCTTGAGGTACTAGAAGAAACAGAGGACCACCTCCAGAACTTTGGGTATATCCTCTGCAGAGAATTGATATAAAGATATAAACAAGAATAGCCCACCATGAGGCATGGAAGGTTTATGATCCACACTGGTGAGGAGATTAGCTACACACTACAGTTTCAAGTTCTCAGAGTTATGGTCTCTACTGACTGGTTCCAGAGACTCCTGGTTTCCACTAAAAAATGAGAGTGAAGAAGTGAAATCATGATGTCACCCTATGATTAGTAATGATAATTACTGATGAGAAGTCCACATTTCATGTTTTAGTTTGGAACAGCCACATATCTGCCCACCCAAAGCTTAAAGTTGGAGGAGGCATTGGGGATTGGAGGGGCGGGGGGAGACTAGCTTCAAGAAGCAGAGAAGTATCTGACAAAAAAGATGTGATATTTTAAGCCTGAGAGTGATGTTGTGAAAGGATTTCTGGATTGCATGTGTGCATGTGTGTGGTCAAAGCCTCACCCAGCATACTCCTGAAAGCAAAAATACTTGGCATAAGCAAAGGCTCTGCTATTCCTTTACAATGTTTCTGAAGTCCCGAGTGGATCATGTCTGAGAACCATATCATATATACATTTCTTTCCTTGGCAGTAATTTCTTCTAAATATATAGGGAAACAAAAGACAGCAAATCTTTTGGCAAAGACCATCCACTTCCATATTAAAATTATCATATTAACAGATTGCAGCAGGTTGCAAACAACTATGGGAATTTTTAAAGGACTACTGAAATAGATATACACACATATACGTTAGACAATGTTTACTATAAGACATAGCTTCTTTCTGAGATGCTAGAAGGAAGAAAAAAAGTAGGATTTTTCAAGAGAAAATGAACCACTCTTAGACTAATGTCCAGGAAAAATAATAATAATATATAATAAGTTGCTTTATTGGATCTAGTTTCTAACTACAAAGATAGCTTACACAACTATCCAAGTTTTCATTTTAAAATAGCAGTCTACAGAACATGTTTCATGCAACTCCTATGGTCCTAAGTACAGGGTAAATAACTGGGAATAAACAGGTAGGGAATAATACAGCTTACCAGCAGTAGCAATAACTGCCCAATATATACACACAGCCATATTCTATTCTCAGCTCTTCACAGTTATGTGCAAATGTTACAAATATGGCTTTTGGGTTCTCTATTTTTTTTTCAAGAAAAGTAAGACATAATTATACAGAAGAATATGTGAAAAGGTGATTCTTTCTGCAAGAAAGTTTTTCCATTTCATGACACTGCATTTAAGTAGTAATTTACAACCTCCACCTGAGGGTGTAATACAGGCATGTTCCATAAGGGGGCGTTGATTCCTAAGGCACAATATTAAGGTTAAACATTTGTTAATTAAGCCATGCTTTTTTTCTTTTCTTTTTTCTTTTCTTTTTTTTTTTTTTTGGTTATATGAAATAATAGGTCACTGCTAATAATAATGTGAAATAAGCTGTTCATTGTACAAAATGCAGTAATAATAAAGGCTAAGCTAACCTATTAGGTGCTCCATTAACAAGAACTAATTTGAAAACATCCTATACAGCGCTGCATATTAAAACATTGTTTTTGGTAATATCTTTCTTTCATGAAGCAGAGAGTTATAAGGCTCCTGTGGAATAATAATCTTATAATTGAAGAAATATTTTACACTCTTTTGAAATGGTATTTACACTTATTTTCATCTTTTGCCATTTGGTAAAAAGAACATGTTATCCCTATGCATCTTTCCTGGCTTTCTAAAGTGCTTGTTTAACTGCATGAGGCAAGAAAAATGCATATCTGTTGGTGGGGTGATGGCCCCTAACAGATGTAGCTGAAAAGTCAGATTTGAACTCTGAAATGTATTTCTTAAAATGGATACTTGTTATTGCTGGCCTTGATGCCCTTGCTGGGCCGAAGGCTGATAATCAACAACTCTATTATTTGTTATACATAAATATATGCCCTATATGTGTATGTACATGCAAATGCAAGATCTATCATGTCATGGATATCAATGTTTTGCCCATCAATCTATTTTGTGCTATTTAACTGATTTGTGCTATGTTTGAAGCTAGATTAAAATAAAAATCCTAGCATGCTACGATTAACAATCCTATGGTTTACTAGCACAGGGAGAAAAGGCTATAATGAAAGAGCTGAGATGACAAACTGGAGGGATTCTGAAATGTACTGAATAAGGCAAGATATCATCAATTACAGCAGAGGAAAAGTTGAAGTTCAGGAAACTTCAAAGACTCCCCCCACACACACACATACACCCCTCACGGGCAGTATTCTTTTGATTTAGAAAAGGATTAAGCATAAGAATGAAATCTTTTATAGTTTTTACTCCTACAAATACTCAGATGGTAGCAAATTCAAAGGCAACTAAAATGCTCTGATGCTATGATCTGGTAAAATAAGGCACTTCCAGTATTGAATTCCAGCCGTGCCAAAAAGATTAAGCCTGGGTCCAACCTATCATTCTGTTGTATCCCCATTTCCTCCTTTAAGAGGTGCCACTACACAGTTTGTTTCCTCCACATACATCCTCCCCCTTTTTTTCTTGAGATGACTTTGTTTTTCTCCAGAATATCTTGTTGATGAAATCAAAGAGTTATTTTTTTTTACACACGATAGAAATCTTCAGCTCCCAGCATTCAGTAAATTGGAAGATCCAAGTGGTACCAGGTAATGTATTCAGTTCATTCAGTAAAAGGTCTCTTGATGCAGAAGCTGACCTGCCAGCTGCAGAGAAACCATGTGGTTTCTAAACTAGTTCCAGTATTGCAAAGCAAGCTATGCATGGACGTTGGTGCTGGAGAGGTCGTTTCTTATTATTTCATTTACTACAAGAGAAAAAAAAAAGGAGGAGAATTATTCAGATGAAGTGGTTAGCAGCCAATATAGCTTGAAATGCCAAACGAACACATCCCATAGTTTTGATCTATGCTCAGTGCATGAAATGCATGTCACAGAGTTAAGGAAAACAACACGTTTCTTACTTTCTTTAAGTCCATTTTCTCTGTTTAGCCGGGACATGCAAAACATTCAACTTGCTGGGGATTCAGCTCAGCAGATTAAAGTTAGAAATGGAGACTTATCCTAGAACCAGAGTCCTTAAGCTTGCATACTTTTTCCAGTCCCCCCCCCACACACACACACACCGGCCCCATCCATCCATTCCCCTTTTCCCTACTAGAATGTAAGCCTCTTTGCAGAGTTAAGGATGTTTTTAATTATTGTCTTTCTAACTCCAGCATCTAGCAGAGTGCCCAATCTGTAGAAAGTGTGTAATGTTTATGAAATTGAATAGTCCATAACTCGGTTATTAATTGGCCCTTTTGACACTGCAAGGGCATGTACAAAGCAGAGGTGCCAGGTGCTAAGCTTGATCCTTGGAAGATGAAATGCTACTTCTCCAGGACAGGAACACACATGTTGATTTTCCACTGTGCCATATAGAGGTTTCATAAAGCATGGTGGCGGCATGTGTGTGTTTCAAACTATCAACTTCTTTGCTATGTCTGTCAGCCCATTAACTGTTTTTATAAACAAGTAACTTTCTTGTCTTCTTTATACTCCATGTCATGAAGGCCAGGTGCGTTGTGCCCCTTTCCTTGTTCCTGAAGACTGAGGTTAGAAGGAGCAAAAGAGCCATCTCGTCAGCATTTGAAGAGAAAGAAAACATTCATCTCTTTCTCAGCATCAGGCAGTGCAATGGTCACACTGACACTAAGTGGCTTTCTTTAATTCCCGCCTCTTCGTTCATTCTCTTATTTCCCTGTAGATTGTCAAGCTGCACAGTTTCCCACACTCAAATGATGTCCGTTTATCAGCTTGTGATTTTTGGCAGATGGACAGGAAATGACTGAACCTGGCAAAGGCCAACCCCAGTGAACTGCACAACATCCCCTCTCTTTCCACCCCACCTCCAGTTACCACCATGGCCAAGCGATTTTCTCTAAGATAGGGAAAATGCCATCAGTACCACTGTCATTGCTTCTCATTTTCCTAACATTATTTGGAGGTGGGGAGCCCATGTGTACGTCATGGAACTGCCCAAATTTCCCTTTGCCCATGGGCTGGAGTGCACGGTCATCCAGATAAACCTCATGTGTTTTCTGCAAAGGCCCTGGGTTGTCTAAAGTCAACTTCCTGGAGCAATTAGTTGCTGAATACTTCATCACCACCATCCCCCAGCACTCCCTCCCTCCCTATCCCTTTCAACTCCCTGCCATTTGCAAAAGAATAACAATAATAATATGAGCACAGGAGAGTCAGGGATTGTATCAAACAAGCCTGTGGCAGTTAACTGGCACCATTTTGTAATTCTGAACTCCTACTAGAAGTAGACTGGAACGCCATTGATTCATTTACAAGGTGATAAGAATCAATGAAGTCAACCTTCTTAGCTACTTGCCTGCCCTAAATGCTTATACTGATCAAATTGGTGTATGCAAGAAAGTATTCAAGTAGCAATCTACTTTATTAAGAAGGGTAGATCACTGTTTCATAGACCAGGAATCTGAAGCTTATCAAGTCAGCGAACAGATCAAGAATTTGTGCCACCAGGGTTCATCTTTGTACTCATTCATTCATTCATTCATTCATTCATTCATTTGTTCATTCTATCTAACCACCAGATCTATCTTAGGGACATACTAGAGACCTGGTCGACTTCCAGAAATACTAAAGGTGACAATGAAATGCAGACATAAATAGGTGAATGAAACCACAAATTCCCCAAGGATGACATGAGAATAACTTCTTCAGCATATAATCTACTAGAAAGGATTGAGGCCAACAATTTTCACACTGGGCCACTTCCCATACACTGATGAGAAGGCCAACAAACTCACAGGTTAGTGTTCAACTTCAATGAATCCATTTGAAAGCAAAAATAAAAGCAATCCCCAAACCCCTCTTCTATGTAGCACATATGTGTGTGTGTGTTTACTTGAAAGCTATCCAATGCATAATCATTCTCTTGACTAACTAGCCACCTCTGATTATGTTCACCAAATTCTTCTTTTAATAGTATGCTACATGATTCAGGAATGGAACAAACGCTAAAAACACAATTTGAGATCAGTTTTGAAATGTTACTTCATTTTTCTTCCTCTGCCTTGTTTATATTTACATACAAATGTGCCCTGTTTATTTCTGATGTGTAATTTGTATTGCCAAAGAGCACCATTTCTGGGGTTCAACTCCTAAATCCCTGGAGTTCACATCTGGGGTATTTTCTCAGTGAACAGAAGGTTTATCTGTTTGGGGCAGAGAGGCGAGGTGCAAGATGATATAAACAGGATTTCCTTATACCAATACCAATATTTTTTGCCATGTGTCAAAGGTCTATTCTTAATGAGCAGAAAAGCTAGGTCTTTGATGATAGAGAACAAAGGTAGTGAGAAAAGAAGAATTAACACTACAGGTAGGGAAATTACCTTATCATAAATAAGCCTGCATATATGAAAGTGGAAAGAATCCCTGGGAGATGCCATTAATCCATAAGTGCCTTTCAATGAAAATTCTTGAACAACAGAATTGATTTTCACTTGTTTGAGATGGCTTCAGGATCCGAATCCTATCTGAAAGTTCAGGAACAAATTTCTGAGGTCTCTTCCAATTCAATCACTCTAGGACTCTCTGCCATTTTTCTCTTTTATGAGTTAGGACAATTCAATTTCAAATCAAAACCTTATTCTAGTAAGATCAGAAGTTGAAAGGATGAGAGAGGCACGCTGGAGGTAAATGACAAAGGAGATGGAGGGAAAGCAGTTGGCGGATCAGGTGCCAAAATTTTAGTCTTGTTAAATAACTAAGCAATGATGTACATACTGCAGGGGGGAAAATAACATCTGCCTGAAAAGATGAAAGGGGAAGAACCATTAGAAGTGGGCTTCCCCTTGCTGCCCACTGATGCACCTGAACTTAAGAGGGAATACCCTTAAGTGGGTGTGAGCGGGGAAAAATCATTCAGCATGTCATTGTGCAGTCTAGGCCCTCCCTGAACCTGAGACTGTGACATGCCACAGTGTGGGATCCTCTGTGACTAGTGACTGAACCCATTTTCTTACTACCCATCTCTGTCCAGTAGTACTCCCACTGAGGACCGTGGGAAGGCAAAGGCTCCTTAGAAGAAGGATGGTATGTAGTTTCCAAAGTCTTTTGATACTAATGAAATGAGGTCAAAAGCTACTTCTTCCCAGAAGTGCTTAACTCTTCACCATCCTAATCTGAATTAAAAATGCCAGCCTGGATATGGCCAACGTGTTTGAGCAACAGATCCACAGGAGACCCACAAGACATGTTTGCCCTTGATTCTCTTAATTTACTTCTTGAGATTGAAGGGGCACATCTAGAGCTGGCAGCATTCACCACAAACTGAGTGCCAAACACATTTTGATGACCATGGCCTCAGCAAACCTCTGATCTTCTCCCGAACTATAAGCCTTAATAAGTGCATGTTGACTGATTTATTGATGATGGAGTGATAAACCTACTAACATCCTCAGAAGGAAAGTATGATTGTGAACACATTTCACAGATGAGATTAAAGACAGAAACAGACAACTGAGGGCTGAGATCACTGCTAAACTAAGAGGAAAGCCCCTGGTTCCCATAATCCTGAATTCTTGCTCTGGAAACTGGTATGGAATACCCTTCTGGTGGTTAGAGGACAGTTTGGACTCCATGAATGTAATTGCCACTGGGTGTTCTTATTTAGTTTTGTTGTGTCTTTGGAGTGGGGGCGGGAAGGAGGATGGTGGGTGGTGGGGGAGGAGGTGGTTTTCTCCTTTTTGATATGGTTGCTTTTGAAGTTGACACCTACAGCTTCCCACAATGCCAACTATCTACTGATACTTTCCATCTTATTATTCAGCCTTTCCACTGACACAAAATAAAAATACATAGTACTGAGAACTGCAGGTAACATGTGACCCTCTGTACCTGTCAGAAGCCTGAAAGAGGAACCTTTCCTTTGCTCAACATCAGATGCCACTGCAACAGGATGTGGTGAGCTGTTATACCACAATTTAATTTAATAAGGAGGTTTTTTCCCTTATATTTAACTTTTCTCTAAAATGCCCTTGCAATGGAAACTGTTCTTTTTTCTTTCTAAAAACTAAGGTCACTGTGTGTGGTGCCTTGAATTCCCACTTAGAACTGGGACATTACAGGGACACAGAGTATGATTTCTAAACCTATGAGAATGTGTACTTTAGAAGGCATTTTGGTCATTTCTTTTAATAGCTTGGGGGAGGGGGAAGGGAAAAAGCAGAATCCCACCTTTTCTCAATTTACCTCCCTTACTACATATTTGTATCTATCAGACATAAAATGTTCCTCTTCTTTTCTGTATCATGCATAGAGATCTTTTTGTCATGCATAAAAATTTGCTGGCCAAGTCTAACACCTAGTTGGTCATGAACTAACCATCTCTCTCTCCTGCCACAGAATTTGTATTTTAAATTGACTGCTTTTCCTCCAAATTGACTGCCATTTTGAAAAGGTTTTGTTATAACCCTGTGTTTTAATGAAATACCCACAATTCATCTTGTGGATTTTTACCCTGCTGACTTTTCCTATCACTATACAGATGGGCAAGAGGAATCCAAAGGCAGCTTCAGAGTCCAATGTTCATTAGAAATATTTTGCTGACTAATGTATCTGTCGGTGCTTACCTTTTCCACAAAGCCTCTCCTATTTCTCTTGACCCTTGGTTATGGAAAATAATTTAATGGCTCCCATTTTATTTATATAATGAAGGTATGGCTGCATTATTTATTTATTAACATTTACAAAACCCTTTATTGGAAGTAATAATAGCTGACATTTATATCATGCTTTAAGGTACGAGAAGTACTTTATATGCATTACATCACTTGAGCTTTATAACAACCCTGTGAGATAGGTAGTACAAGAATTATTATCCTCTTCTTACATATGTAGAAACTGAGGCTCAGTGGTCAACTGTGGTCATACAGCTCATAGTTGCTTGGGACAAGATTTCCCTGATTCCAAGTCTACCACTCTATACTGCACTTTCTCCCTTTCACCTTTTTCCAAAATGATTTCATTTACCTCTCATCCGATCTTTACAGCAGCTTGGTGAAATCAACATTGCAGGTATCACTCTTCCCAGTACGTAGATGATGAAACTGGAGTCAGGGATGTTAAGTGGCTCCCCAGAGTTACACAGCTAGGAAGTGAAAATCAGGTCTAGAATCCAAGTCACCTGCCTCCCACTCAAATGTTCTGTCTACTGCATCATACTACCCTCAGTATCATTAGTACTTGCTGTTCTGAGTATCTTTAAAGCAGGGGTTCTTAACCTGGGGTCCATGGACTTGTTTTTTAAAATTGAGAATCATATTCCAGTGTAATTTCTTTCCTTTGGAATTTTGTATGTTTTATTTTGTGCATTTAAAAACTTGATTCTGAGAATCAAGGGATCTACCAGACTGCCAAAGAGTCTAAGACACAAACAAAGGTTAAGAACCCCTACTTTAAATGGAGTCCCCTGGCAAGTACAGTCATTATAGTGAGTTAGAGATGTTAAATGTTTTGAATTTTTGTTTACAGGACTAATAAAAAAGTTTTGATGCTTAGCTAGAACTGGTCTCTTTAAGAGTAAATAATGAGGGGGCAGCTAGGTGGCACAGTGGATGGAGCACCGGCCCTGGATTCAGGAGGACCTGAGTTCAAATCTGGCCTCAGACACTTGACACTTACTAGCTGTGTGACCTTGGGCAAGTCACTTAACCCTCATTGCCCCACAAAAAATTAAAAAAAAAACAAAAACAAGAGTAAATAATGACACATCAATAGATGGTGTGATGGTACAACTAACAATGATTACTCCTACACACAGCATTTAGTGCTTCCTTGTCCCCTCTCTCCCTAATTATATCCATCACCTCTTCACATTCAGTCTCCAAAAGTTCCTTTGTCTCCCTGGTCCTTGCTATTTTCACCTATAGGTCATTCAAGATAGCACCGAGAGTTTGGTGTCTCTGGAGTGAAAATAAAAAGGGTTGTAGGAATATATTGTTACATTCCTTTCCAATTACATACACCCCTTCTTTATTTCCTTAAAAACAAATGGTATCCTCCTGCTTGGGCCAGCCAATCCACCCGCACAAGCTTGTTGCATATATAAAAGATGTATTTATAATGCTTAAAATGAGAGAGAGAAAGAGAGGGGGAGGAGGGAGAGAGAGAGAGGAAAAGAAAAGGGACAAACAAGCAAAGAAACCGCACAAACCCACGCACTGATCATTTATTTTCCATTTTACACACACACATACACACAGAGTGGACAAGAAATGTCAGCATTTCTTTTGCTTTAAAAATAGTGAAATGAGTTGTGAGCTCGTCAAAGATATCACTACAGATAAAGATGCCAGAGAACTGCTGACAAGGTAGGTCAGCTGTTCTCACACAAAAGGCCGTTACTTTTTTTGTTTTTGTTTTTGTTTTTTTCAACTAGAGAATCATAGATCGAGAACTGGAAGGAACCACAGAGATCATCAAATCCAGAGCCTTCATCTTATAGATGAGCAAACTGAGACTCACAGAGGTTAAACCATTTGTCTAAAGGTGACATAGGTGGGAAATACCAGAGACACAGATTCGAAACTTTAGTCCTTTGGCTCTATTAGAATTCAGTACATTTCAATTTGATAATTTCATCCAGACATCTCAAAGGCAGCAAGCAAGGCAATTGCAATTGGTTTGTATGAGGAGTTTGGAGGGTAGGGGGGCAAGCAGGAAGAGACAGTAAGATTTCTAAAGGAAATGTTTCTGAACTGGAGGCAGCATGCTACAGCATAAAGAATGCTGGCTCTGGGGCAGCTAGATGGCGCAGTGGATAGAGCACCGGCTCTGGAGTCAGGAGGACCTGAGTTCAAATCCAGCCTCAGACCCTTGACACTTACTAGCTGTGTGACCCTGGGCAAGTCACTTAACCCCAATTGCCTCACAAAAAAAAAAAAAAAAAAAAAGAATGCTGGCTCCAGAGTGTGAGGTCAGGGTTCAAATCCTACTTAATATGTGTGTGGCCTTGGGCAAGTTACTTAACCCAATTCAGACTCTGTTTTCTCCACTGTAAAATGAGAAACTTGGACCAGAGAGTCAACACTAACTCCATGGCTATGTCCAGCTCTGGCACTATGATTATATGCCATGGACCTCCAATGCCATCTTTTCTTCCAATGCATTTGATTTCTATTTAAAAGTGAGATTCCAAAGCAATATCTTTGGTGCTACTCATGAACCAAACGACATGCAAAATGTCCCTCTCTTAGGATTTCTGGAGCCAGTTTATTGTGCTTTCTATTGTATATACCTTATCTTTCCAGTTTCAAGGAAACCTTTATAATCAACTGTTTTACTTCCTACTCAAGTAAGATGGTAGTGTATGCTTTTATGTTAAGGGAGAAAAACTAAGGGCTATTACTTTCAATTGAGATAGGAAAGAATTAGCATAGAAAAAAACACCCAACTTAGATTGTTATATCTCACAAACATTAATAAAAAGCAGGATGTTAACTGCTATAAAAATTTAAACACGTAAGAAATAGTAACCACTAAGAATGGAAGAAACCAAAACATTAAATATATACTTTATAAAATATATTTTCTGAGTTATAGCAGTGGCCAGACTTAATATTTATGGAGAACACAGTAACCCTACATAAACTCCAAATGAATGGTACCATAATTTTATCTTCTCTCTACCTCCCTCCTTCAAGTGATTCCCTGCCCCTTTACCTAAACCCTCTCAAAAAAGAAGGCTAAAAAGAAGAAAGGTCTCAGGAGAATAGAGCTAGATGACCCCAGAGTTTCTGGAATCTCACTTTGGGAAACCTGATCTGACTAGATCCAGAGTTCCAAAGGCAAAAGGCAGGAAGTTGCCATTAATTGATGAAGTCAGAGAATGCCTACCTTTTCTAGACTGCACTAAAATCTCAAAGGCTACAAGCAAGGAGAGGTGAACTCTGAGTCCTCTGACATGCACAATTTCCCTGCCTAATCATGGTCCTTAATATGTGGGTGCATGTGCTCAGGCAATTCTGCAACTTTCAGTGGTGAATGTGTGTCAGGGAGATGCTTACAGGGACGGTGTCAGCACAAAGTGTTGACTGACAAGGCAGGGTGGGGGGGTTGGTTTAAGATCTTTCCACTTTTTTTAAACATAGCACAGCTGTAAAGTATGGAGGAAACATTTAGGCTATCAAAAATCTTGAATGTTCTGACAACTTTGCCTTTAAAATAAAGATTAAGATTCATGTACCAGCATGACTGGTGGGGCAGAAAACACAAGTCTAACACTTACTAGCTGTGTGACCTGTTCAGTGTTCAGTGGAAGGGATGCTGCAGATTTAGATATCATTGCCTATTAATTTCAGTCAAAAGCCATTTAAAAAAATAGCTGGGGGGCGGCTAGGTGGCAATGGATAAAGCACCGGCCCTGGATTCAGGAGTACCTGAGTTCAAATCCGACCTCAGACACTTGACACTTACTAGCTGTGTGACCCTGGGCAAATCACTTAACCCCCATTGCCCCGCAAAAAAAAAAAAAATTAAAAATTAAAAAAAAAATAAAATGTCAAAAAAATAGCCTGGGGGGCAGCTAGGTGGCGCAGTGGATAGAGCACCGGCCCTGGAATCAGGAGTACCTGAGTTCGAATTTGGCCTCAGACACTTAACACTTACTAGCTGTGTGACCCTGGGCAAGTCACTTAACCCCAATTGCCTCACTTAAAAAAAAAAAATAGCCTGGCCTTCCTGTTGATGTTTCCTGGCAGCATTAAATGTGTGTCCTTAGAACATAAGCTATTAGACGGAGAGCTTCTTGAAGGCAGGGACTAGTTCTGCCATTCTTTGTAACCCCAGAGCGTAGCACAGAGCCTAAGAACATGGTGTATGCTTAATAAATGTTTGTTGACTGATTAATAAAATGACAAGTCAGTTGAGTTCATGTAGTCTTTGCTTATATTGTTACACACGCAGCTGTGTGCACAAGCAGTACATTCAGTCCAGGCTTAATTGGTGGCAGCTTACATGAGAATGAGTGGGAGTTGGTTTTGTGTAAGACAGGAACATGAATCAGCCTGCTTCACACTCAGAGCAAAACAGCCTTTACCAAATACACACACACACTCCCCTTTCCCAATCCATGATCAACAAAAATACATAAACATAATGTGAGGATCAAAAGTACAGTAAAAAGTAGGTAAAGCATGAGTTAGAACCTTCTCTGTGGGCTAATTTTGGCCAGGGATACAGACTTATGGGGAAAATGGAAACTTAGGGGCTTCGAAGTAACAGAAAAGGGCATTTGGTTCAGAAATATTCATCCAGTCACACTCTAGAATAGTCAAAGGTTTTCACAGGTCACCCAGAAGTCAAAGATACCTAGAGATAATTTAGTTCAACTCCCCAACTTCATACACATGAAGAAACTAAGTTTTGTTTGTTTTTTTTTTTACAAGGGAAGGTTTGAGGGGTGGGGAAGCATTAGAAAGTCACAGCAATGCAAAAAACCCCCACACATCATGAAATTATTATTGTTTTTTAAAATATAGTAAAACTAAACTCTAAACTATCATCTTCAACGTGGGCATGGTCAGCTCAAGAATCAGACAATGTGATCTCTAGAAGCCATTTCCTCCTCTCTCTGACTCAGTTTCCTCCTCTGTATAATCATTGGACTCTACTAGAGCCCTTCTTACTCTAAATCCTAGGATCCTGGAATGGGAGAGGTGATGAATCCCTTTGAGATTCATCTTCTTATCCAGTCTTTTCATTTTACAGATGAGTTAAAATGGCAGGTGTTCCTACATCTCCCCCAATCCCAATGACATTCCATCCACCCTACCCCCACCCCTGCCTTTCCTGGCTTTCCAACATTTGGTTTTGTATTTTTGCATTCCATGAGCTTTTAGAAAAATAAAGCAAATCCTATCTTTTTAAAAAACAAATAAAAGCATTAAGAGGGAAACAGCACATTTTTAAATTATGCCCCCACAGGGCTCCAAACCTGAAGGTTCTTACTCTATGCCACTCCATTGTAGCACAGAGATTCCAAACACCGGGGAGTTTTGTATCGTATCCTGAAGAATTTTTATTCTGGCAATGTTTGTGGTGTACTTAAATACTCTGCAAAAAGAAATGCAGATACAAAAGAAAATTCAAAAATGTTTGCTCCATTTTCTTTTCAATCACAAAAATGCATATTTTGTACAGAAAACCTGTCATGGAATGAGTTTTGAATCTTAAGGTAAACAAACAAAAAAAACCTTTTAAAACAATGCATCAAAGGAGAAAGGGTTATTTTTCTTCATTTCCACAACTAAAATATAATTATAAACAGATTTACTTTGTTTTTTTCAAAAAAAGCTGACCTCCAGATAAATCAGTGCTATAACTCAAAGGAAGGTAACAATTAGGTGACCAGGTGACCAGGTGACATGGTGTATGGGGAAAGAAGGATAGATTTAGAGACAAAAGATTTCAGTTTGATTCCTGGCTCCAGTTTCTACATGTGTGACCTTGGTCTAGTCACTTTACTTTTCTAGTTCTCAGTTTCCTCAGGTATAAAATGAAGGATTTGGCCTAGTTTAAACACACACATACATATAGAGAATTATAATATAGTATAATATATATAGTTATAATATTATATAAATATTTATGCATACACACAGATATATACATGTATGTATAATGTATATATACACGTGTGTATTTATATGTGTGTATATGTATACACACACACACACATATATATATAGATATACAGATATACACAAGTAAAAGCATAATTGGAAGTCTGTATTTTTTTTTCAATTATGAGTATAGGTCAAATTCCATCACAATGAATCTAAGGCAGTGTTCAAATTATTTTTCCTGAACAGGAATGCTATTGTATATCATCATTCTTAGAATAAAGAGGACAGTGGATGGTGGGTGGAAATCGTTTTGTTAAAGGTACATTTTCACCACAAATATATTTGCTGTCATAAGATGTGATCTATATTTTGATAAATGCACCTTTTCCATTTCTTGAATATCCGGTTCCCTTCCCCCAACATATTATTGACTACATGACTTTGAATTTTTCCATTTGAGGTTATATATTTAGATTAACCAGGACCTTATTTAAGTGATTACTGTAAAAGTGTAGCAAGCATATTAATATGTCTTTATGAGGAAACCGAAATCATAAATGAGAAATAAATAGATGAAAAATGCTTTCTCTTTGTTCTAAGCACACATTCGATTTTTAATACAATGGTATCTGCTAGGGGCCCTTTATCTCCTTCCCCTCAAAGAAAGAGGTGAATTTTCCTAACCCTGATAAGAAGTTTACCTTAAACATCCCCCCCCCCACAATTTATAGCTCAACTTTAAATATGCACTAGATAACATCAGTCAATACTATATAGTAACAATAGTTTCATTTCATTCATTCACCTCTTCATTCCTTCATTCAGCAGATGTTTATTGAACACCCCTTATCCATCTAGAAGGCACTATACTAGATGCTGGAGGTTTGAGATGCTCTTTTTAAAAAGGAAGGGTCATTTGGTCCTGAGAACATGAATGGCAGATAACTGATATTCTGAAAACACAAAGTTCAGACATAAAATGGGAGCTCAATGCATATCGGGGGAAAAAAGTTTTATGAAGCAATGGAAAATGTACTTTCACAAGTTTCATTAAAAAATCAGATCTTATATTACCTTGAGTGTCCTGGATCTATTGGAAACCTACTTATTTTTATCTTTTTAATCACAATAAGCCACAGCCATCGGGCCTGCTATTTTTGGAAAGAGGGCAGGACAGTGGAGCAACTGAGTGACAACAAGTATCAGATTTTTAATAAAACATGATCCTCCCACCTGCATTTTTGGCACTGATGAATAGTATTGTTATACGTGAGTATCAGCCATTAAGACAGAATAATTTTCCTGCCTTCAGTGCCCATTTCCTTATTTAGCCTGACAACTCCAAATGATGCAAAAACTCATCATTAGAAACATTTTGGAGGGTTAAGTGGGAAAAGGATGAGAATGAAGGTGTTCTGCCCAAACGGGATGACCACAGCACACTGTGGGAGGGCCTGTCCCAGGATGCCCAATCCCCCTGGCAGATTGGGTCCTTGGCACCCCCAAATCCCAAGTGACAAGCAGGCTTATGTTTTTCATGTCTAGTCTGTTTTTTACATTTGTAAAGCAGGAGGATTTTACTCTCACCAATACAAATCCATTCCTCCTCCTATTCTAATTGATGAATCGAACCAACCAATCAATAAATTACCATGTATTTTCTTTTTCTTTTTTTTTTTAAATTTTTTTTTTCTAGGCAATGGGGGTTAAGTGACTTGCCCAGGGTCACACAGCTAGTAAGTGTCAAGTGTCTGAGGCCGGATTTGAACTCAGGTCCTCCTGAATCCAGGGCCGGTGCTTTAACCACTGCGCCATCTAGCTGCCCCCATGTATTTTCTTAAATGTCCTGTTACTCACCCCAAAATTTTTTTTTCTCTAAAATTTGAGGTTCTTTCCTGAATCACCCAAAATTTTAAAAGTGCACAGGAAAGTGCACTGAAGTGATCTGAACTCTCGAAAGCTCACAGAATGCTGACAGACATGCTCTATGAGATACTGTATATAAAGTGCTTTGCAAACTTTAAAGTATTCTACATGTATCAGTTGTTATTGTTGTTGATTTTTGATAGCTTCTAAATGAAGCCTTCAATGATTTCTATGAGACCAGAATGCCAACCTCCTTTTAGGGCTGCTGAATGCTACTATCAAGGACACCAGAAAAAGAAAGGAACCAAGGGGATCCCATAAGACAGGCCAAGACAGTTGGAATCCTATGCGTTAAAATTTGAATCAGTGACTCAAAACATCCATGTCTGGGGTAGGGTGAGGAGAGATGTTTGTCTAGCTAATTTTAGCAAAATGGTAATAGCCCAGAACTTGTCATCAAGTGGTCGGGAAGTCAATCCTTACGTATTATTTTGACTATCTACTAGGTGTCTAGGACTATGCTGGGCTCTGCTAAACCATGCCACACAAGTGCAGAGCAAAGGAATTGATTCAGCTTCGCCCCCACCACCACCACCATTTTGGAACTCAGGGACTTTAGAGACCATCTAACCTAAACCCCTCATATTACAAAAGTCTTACCACAGCTAATTAGTGTCAAAGCTGTGCTCAGAACTTTGGCTTCCATCTCTCCCCCCTAGTCCAGGGCTCTTTCAACTACCTAAACACAATCCATTATTGTCCTTGACAAAATGAGTTAAAAAATTAATTGACTTATCCACAATCTAAAGCAATGTGACATCAAAACTTTATTACTAGGGGCGGCTAGATGGCGCAGTGGTAAAGCGCCGGCCCTGGATTCAGGAGGACCTGGGTTCAAATCCGGCCTCAGACACTTGACACTTACTAGCTGTGTGACCCTGGGCAAGTCACTTAACCCTCATTGCCCTGAAAAAAACAAAAACAAAAAAACAAAAAAAAACCCTTTATTACTCCACTCTAAAGGCTGGACTAGACATAATATAGTGCAGGGAAAAAAAGCAGAGGATTTGGAGTTAGTTTGAATCCCAACTCTGTCACTTACCTCCTGTATAACCTTGGCAAGTCCCTTAAGCAATCTAGGCCTCAGTTTCTCCTATCCATAAAATGAGTGGGTTTTGCACAGGATGACATCTAAGACCCTCCAGCCCTTAAATCTACTAAGACACATGACATAGCCAAGCCTCATTTCTTTAAGCGTCATACTTCTAAGTAAGTGACAAAGTCCAGCCTTCACTAGAAATCATTCCTCCTTACTCTTAGTGTTCTTCTCATTACACTATGCTGCCCTTCTATGACATAATTTTCTCAAAGGAACAAAGAAAGTAAGTGACATGGCCAAAGCTATTTGTTTTAAAAGCGAACGCGCACGCATTCAAGCATATACATGAAAGTACATCCAGCTATTGTTTCTTGGGTTTCAAAATAGTGTTCCACAGACCCTTGAGAGAAATAGCATTTAGCCCTTCAAGAAGGAATTGCTATATGTGTGTGTATACATACATATACATATATGCATGTATACATACACACACATCTATACTGCTTATTTAGATGTATGATGCTTAAGGAAATAAAGCATGACTGTCATATGTCTTCATGGGTTTGAGGACTGGAAGACCTTGGATGTCACCCATGATATACAAATAAATATAATCTATATGTATATATAGAGAGGGCAACTAGGTGGTGCAGTGAATAGAGTGCTGGGCGTAGAGTCAGGAAGCCTCATCTTTATGAGTTCAAGTTTGGCTTCAGATCCTTGCTAGCTGTGTGACCCTGGGCAAGTCACTTAAGCTCTTTGTCTCAGTTTCCTCATCTATAAAATGAGTTAGAGAAAGAAATGGCTAGACACTCCAGTATCTTTGCCAAGAAACCCCAAAATGAGATCGTGAAGAGTCAGACATGATTGAAACGAGTAAGTATCATCAGCATATGATATATACATATAGAGATATACACATACATCATGGATAACATGATGATAGATCAGCTACATCAGCTGCTAGTGACTTCCCTCCCCAACCTAATTTGGATTCATTTAATCTATGTATGCTGTGTATACTTAAATATATACATGTTAGAATATAAGTTCCTTGGGTGTAGGCACTATTAACTTTGGCTTTGTATCTCGTTAGTCATTTATTAAGCTCTTACTTTGTGGCAGGAATTGTGTTAAGCATTGGGTAAATAAAGATAGGCCAAAAAAAAAATTCATGCTCAAGGAACTGGCATGTAGTAGATGCTTAATGAATACTTATGATATAAATAGATATGCAAATGCATATATAATATATATATATACATATACATGTATATTAATCCTAACCCTGATATATAATATTCATACAAATATATACATAGAGTATAAATGCATATTATCTCTATGTATGACACAAAGGTAAAATATATGAATATGAATGCATATACATAATGTATATATTAAATACGTATAATATTTATTTATTTGTATATCCTCTATAACAGGGATTCTTAACCTTTTTGCAACATAGATCCCTTTGACAGTCTGTTGGAGCCCTATATAGTGTTGCCAAGATTCATAACGGAAGGTAATGCTAAATTTCAATGAGAAGTTAGTGAAAATAAAGATATAATTTTTTCCCATATAAGTTCATGGACCTCCTGAAATTTATTCCAGGACTTCTTGATGGTCCTTCTACCCCAGTTTAACAGCTCCCTGACTAGTACTTTTTAGTATCACTAATAGCAATTTCCATTGTTTTTAGAGATATAGAAGACATGCCTTATTTACTAATAAAGATTTCTAACTATCACTTGACCACTCAAATACCTCTGAAAACTTCAACTTGGAGTAGGCTTGAGGTTCTGAGACAGCGAAAGATTCTAAGGGCTATGGGTGGAGAAGGGCTTGTACCCTTGAGAGAATCAGATCCTAAGCGGGTGTGGTGCTCCCTGGGAGAGCAGGAAAAGGAAAACAAGGAGTTGGGGTTGGGAGGAACTTAATAAGGAAAATTCATTAGAAAGCTTTGTTATTACCTTGGCATCTGAAATCACAAAGCTCACAAACAAACTTTAAACCCTTGACAGGGAAGAGTAGCAATCTTCCCAACACTTTAATCCTCTGTTTTAACTTGCAACTTGGCTGCTTGGAGGAAGGCCACAATTTGCATGGACCATCAGTGTCATTCCTGTAAGAAAACACCCTGAAGCAATCACCCACAGACACTGGCCTGAAGGCACAGGTCTGTCTACTGCACCTGCATGAAGCAACACTCCAGGGGAGTGTGTTAGCCTCATTGATTGTTCCCATACAAAATGTGATGTAGAGAGAAATAAATTAAAATGATAATTCAGAAAACATTTGATTTTTACAGGTATTTAGCATTTGCAGAGTGACATTTTAATGAAGTGCTTTCCAAGCTTTTAAAAACATCAGAGCTAAACTGGAATACACAAAGACCTGACTTTGAATCTCACCTCACACACTTAACAGCTGTGTGATCAATCCCTGGTCAGTTACTTAATCTCTCTGTACCTCAGTCTCCTCACCTTTGAAATGGGAATCATTATAGATTTAATGCCCACTTCACCAGGCTTATTGATCCTAAAGTGCTGTAAAAGCACCAACTTTTTGTTGTCATTGTTGGTTCAGTCATTTTTCATTCATGTCCGACTCTTCATGACCCCATTTGGGGTTTTCTTGGCAAAGACACTGGAGTGGTTTGCCACTTCCTTCTCCAGCTATTATTATACAAGAACTGGTTGTGTAGATGAACTAAATCACTCATCCCCACTCCCTAAGCATCCAGAGGAGAACTAAAACCAGAAAATGACAGCAACTAAATGTAAAAGTTGAGATTAGAATTAGCATTCCCAGGATCCTTGAATATACACACACACACATATGCATATATATGTATATAATATGGATTTTATTCTATTGTTTATTAATTCATTAATTTAGTTGACATGTATCTGTTAAAATGTTATTTTTAAATCTAACCAAACACTATTTTAAAATTTCATTAGTATCAAGGGAAATCTCATTTCCCTATTCCTTTTTGAGACCAAGAGAGGGACAAATGATTAATTATAGGCACAGAAGTCTCTCATGAGGAATCAAAGGAAGATACAATCAAATCTGCTAAGGACCAGAAACTTTTCCCTTTTTCCCCTCCTTCCCCTATAATGATCTCATCAAAAGTCAATAGATCAAAAGAGGCAAGAGAACTAATGTCAGTGGGCATTTTGAGCCATTCATTCATTGAACTTGGAACTAGAACAGAATCTTAGAGGTCATCTATTAAAATGTCCTTATGACTTGGTAACAGGAGTCAGGAAGACCTGAGTTCAAATCCAGCCTCAGACACATAATAGCTGTGTTATCCCATGCAAGTCACTTTAACCCTGTTTGCCTTAGTTTCCCCATCTATAAAATAAATTAGAAATGGCAAACAACTCCAGTATCTTTGCCCAAGAAAACCCTAAATGGGGTCACAAAGAGTCGGATATGACTGAAAAATGACTGAACAACAAGAACAAACACTGCAGAGATGAAATTCATGGCCAGAAAGTTTGAATAATATGCCCAAAGGCACACCTCTCACTAAGGGATTCAACCTCTCCTGGTTTCCAACATACTGTAATGATTAGAATGATGCCACCTGCTGGAGACTTACTGTAGAAAAGCTCTGCCATGAGGAGAAGGCGTCTGAGGGCAAGTCATGTGACTTTTCTTTGGCGTCAGGAAGTGACGTTTGCTTGTGGGAGGAAGAGGGGGCAAGGCTGGTTCTTTTGCTCTTTTTCACTAGGACTCTCGTGGAGAGCGGAGCAGGAGAACTGTATCTCCCTGAGATAGATAAATGAATCTAGGCCTTTCTTTCTCTTCACTAAATTCTTATTCTCCTTAATAAATGCTTAAAAGTCATATCTCTTGCTAAAGCTTATAATTTATTGGCGACCACTCATTAGATATTTTAGACAGACTAGCTAGAATTTTAGCCCCTGACAATACTAAAACTCCAATATTACACAATTGAATGTAGTAGCAAAACTGGGATAAGAACTCAAACTTCCTTATTCACAACAAAGCAATTGCAGGCCAAATTATTTATTCCATAGAGAAAATTCTAGGCACTAATTACAAGTGGAAGGAGATTGTATACACATTCATATGTGTATAACATAATAAGTGTAGGGTATTTCCATTTAAAAGAAAAGGAATCATCCAAATTTAGAATGACAACTCCTCTCTCTCTTCTCTCTCTCTCTCTCTCTCTCTCTCTCTCTCTCTCTCTCTCTCTCTCTCACTCTCTCTCTCTCTTTCTCTCTCTCTCTCTTTCTCTCTCTCTCTTTCTCTCTCTCTCTTTCTCTCTCTCTCTTTCTCTCTCTCTCTCTCTCTCTCTTTCTCACTCTCTCCCTCCCTCCCGTTTTCCTGCCTTCCCTCTAATTTAGTCCTATTTGTTCGCCTTCAGTGAAATCATGACTTGCTGTAGTTAAAAGCTACCTCAGATGAATAAGTAGAAGTTTTTTTCTTTCATTCTTACTGACATCTCAAGTAATACCTCAAATAGTTTCATTTCCCCCAATCTATTTCATTTCTTCAGTCCAACAGATCATGTCTGGCCTATAGGTATTCTGATGACTAGATAAAACTATACAAAAGATAGAGTTGTAAGATAAAGCATTGAATATTCAGAAAATAAATATGTTTAAAGCAGAGTGGGATTCAATACATTACACCATTTTTAATTACAGCTAGGTTCTTTGAAAGGTTCATCACAAGTTTTACCTTCCACTAATACAGATTGGAAGGAACTTCCCCTCACCTTCGGGGGCAGAATTCCTTCCCTCCTCTCTCAAATAATCAGTCATTTAGCAATTAACAATCTGGTGATGAACTTCTCTGAACTTAGCTAGTCTGGTCCTTGGACATTTATTGACTCTCTAACTAAAGCCTTTTCAGCTTGATAAGACCCATCAGATGTTTTACTCCAATGACAACTTTCTAGAATCCAGAATCACTTCATGCCACCATGATGCACCAAAGAAGGAGCATAGTTATACGTAAAGCATGACCACTGTGTGCTGGTAGAGCTTGGGGCAAACAGTCTTCCTCATCCCCTCAAGCCGATAATATCACTCCCCAGGGTGTGAGCACAAATCCAGGCCTACTTTCTTATGGAGAGGATGTTAGTGGAGGTCTAAGTAGGGAGAGTTGACCTTTTATTGGGAGAATCTTGGTACTACCAAGAGACTGAAAGCACTGTTTATAACAGAACATCTATCTTGCATCTTTTTCTAATTTTAACTAGCAAAGCTCATACTACCCATAGGAAAAATATTCTGAATCTGAGATATGGAAGGATTTGGGTTCCTTCAAGTCCTAGGCAAAAGATAACTATATTAGTTAAACTAATATGCAGTCACCAACTGCATTAATTTTCACAGTGAAACAAAAACCAAAACCTGTAAAACCTAGAACTACTTCATTCAGAACAGGAAAACACCTTGGGTTTAGAATGCTGTGAGAAGGTATGAAGAAAAATTTGGGCACCAGTCAAGCTGGTGGGCTGACCTTAGAAAATAACATGTTTGAAGGGGAAAGGGGAGAGAGTAGAGTTAGAAAAATATAGGTAAATAAGATAGGTTCCATAATCTTTATGAATTATTGATTTCAGAATGGCAAAAACCTCAAGACTGAATTTCTATATTGATTATACAATTATTCATCTTTATAGAAGCTTTTCTAACATTGCACATAATGAGCAATTCATCACAGTATATTAGGTGCCATGGACGTTGCATTCGATATAAAGGGGTCATTAAGTTTCTTGTAATTGCACATTACTAGAGCTTTAGTTAGTTCTAAATCAAATCAGCAGGACGTGCACGTAGGCGCTCTAATTGACTTTATGTAATAACAGTGTGCCCTCGGTGATTACCAGGGATACTCCAAAATGAGCAGTCTTGTTGAAGCAAATTGCCAGGGATTTCAGAGACTATTTCTCGGTCCATGCTATGGAGTGGGTCATTTCAAAACAATAACCACAGGGGAAGGTAAGAAAATCACCTGAATTTTCTTAATGAAACTGAAAAGGGTTCATGAGTGGGTATATACCAAGTGAGCTCTATTCAAAATCCCAGTTAAAGATCAACACTGACAATAAAGTGAAATGAGGAAAAAAGAAAACACACAAAATTTATATGTCATGCTAAAGTAAAAAGGACCTTACAAAGGCCCCATTAATATAGAGGCTAAAGTGCTGAGCTTGGAGGAAGAATCACACTTACATTCTGCCTTAGACACTTACTAGCAATGCGACCCTGCACTTGTCCCTTAACTTCTCTTAGCCTTACTTTTCTCATCTGTAAAATTGAGATAAAAATAATATCTATAGCAAGGGTCACCATGAACCAATATATTTAAAGTGTTTTCCAAACACTAGCTGTGTGACCCTGGGCGAATCACTTAACTCTGTCCTCAATTTCCCCATCTGTAAAATGAGCTAGAGAAAGAAGTGGCAAACCATTCTAATATCTTTTCTTTGTTTGTTTGTTTTATTTTTGGTGAGGTAATTGGGGTTAAATGACTTGCCTAGGGTCATACAGCTAGTAAGTATTAAGTGTCTGGGGCCAGATTTGAACTCAGGTCCTCCTGACTCCAGGGCCCATGCTCTATCCACTGAGGCACCTAGATGCCCCTAGTATCTTTTCTCAAAAAAAACCCCAAAAGAACAAAAAAACCCAAATGGGTCAGGGAACATTAGACATGATTAAAAAGGCTGAGAAACAACAATGGTGATGACAACAACAAAAGCAAACATTAAGGAGTTATATAAATGCAATCTATTATTATTATTATTACTACCAGTCTATGAATTGTTATTTGGGGAAGTTTTTGCATTATCATCCTTTATTACATTCTGCTTACATGGAAATTAAATCTGGGACATTGCCATTTTCCTGGGGAGTCAATGTCAGGGAACAAGATCAGAAACAAAGCTTACCTTCTCTAGAATGACACTAGAATTTCCCTGGCATCTCCAGCCTGAAAGGATATTTCCCTTTCCTTTTCAGAATTTAATATCTGCATCATCCATTTGATAATTAATGACTTATCTCCTGATGGAAGGCAGGGTGATACTGTGGCTAGAATGATAGGCTTGGAATCAGGAAGATGAGGATTTTCCCCTCTGACTGTTACTGTGTCAGCTTGGACTAGTCTTTTAACCTTTAACCTGTAGTTGCCTCTTGGAAATCCTGAGTACTTGTTTATTGAAGTCATAGGTAAGTTCCTATACTTGGAGTTAACCAAAATGACAAAATAATAGATCCTCCTTATATTCAGGTACCTTGAAATATAAAATCATATCTCATAGATTTAGCTGAAAAGGATCTCAGAGACCATCTAATCAAACCCCTCATTGTGCAGATGAGGAAAATGGGGCTGAGAAAGGTGAGATGACTTGTTCAATGTCACATAGTAAGTGGTAGAGCAGGATCTGAATGCAGGTCCAGTACTTTTTCCACTTTCCCCTTTCTTTTATTCTTGTCTTGAAGGGTTTCAATCTTTTAATGTGTCTTTGTGTGTGTGTGTGTGTGTATATATATATATATATACATACATACATACACATATCTCCAATCCTAGCTATGCTTCACTTTTAAACTCCCTCTATTTTCTTGCCTGCTACCCACTTAATTCAATAAAATTAATTAAATCAGTACTTGAAAGGGTATATCTGTCTATTTCCCTATGGCTCTCCTTGTCATCTCTATGACTTGCCAAACTAAACACACCTCCCTTCTATGTGGAGTCTTCCCTACATCAGAATGTAAACTTCTTGAGGGCAGGGGATGTCTTGTTTGTATTTGTGTACAAGGTGTTCATGTTTGTATCCCAATCACTTAGCACAGAAAGGTTTAATAAATGCTTTTTCAGTCCTCCATTCCCCTTTAAAAGACTTAACTCCTTGAAATTAGGAACCAGGGCTCACACTGTACCCCCAAAGTATTTACCAGAGAGGTATTTAAAACAGATTTCTTGATGTTTGAGAGCCACATTTATTCTTTCCATGAGTCTCACTCTTTTATACTACCTGAGATCAATCTAACCATTTAAACTGGAGTCTTCCTAAACGTTTTACTGTACTAAGACTTTGGTGCATTTTCTCCTCTTAGGCTGGGATTGGGCTATCATTTCAAAGCCTTGAGCATCTTTATCTGTTAAGTGAAATCTGGCTTCTGTAGCAGACCTCATACGTAGTAGAAAGATTATTTTGAGATACTAATCTGCAGAAAATGCTAAACAACAACAAAGTATTATTGTTATTATTGTGAGTGACTAATTTTAAAAAGAGGAAATCAGCTAGATTTACATAGGGGCCACAGACCAGTCTAGCATATGCATATGCTAAACAGAGGTTTATCCCTCAAACAGAGATGATCAGTGGTGTACCTTATGCATAGTCTCCATCACTACCCAGCTGGGTTTGTGAATACCAGCATACCAGAGGGCTCCAAATGCACTTTATAAGCCAGAATTTTGCCCTTCAGTGTTAAACTTGTCCCCTCTACTGTCCTCATGATTTTTCCTGCTGTTACTGAAGTATACTCACAATATTTCCAATCTGACATAAAATTAAAAAGTTGCTGAGAATGCAACAAGTGTTCTTGTCAACTGAAAGACAATTATTGCAGTCAAACTCATCTTAATGCTTTTTCTTAATTGGCAAGTAACAGCAAAATCTCCCAGTGCACTCTGAGTGAACATCAGTATAATCACTCTGGGTTGATGTAAGAATACAAATAATTTAAAAAGGATCTGAATCAGAAACTGAAAGTTCATCATTTCCTGAGCACATTTAGAAAACATTTAAGTGCCTACTATGTACAATGTTGTGCTAAGTATTGAACATACAAGCTAAAACAGAACAAAGTTCCTTGATTCAAAGAGCTTATGACTGGAGGAGAGGCAGAGTAAGACAAGAACACAGATCATTTAAGTGAAGTGGTATAGGGGCAAAGGAGAAGTCAAATGGATGATAGAAACAGAGAGAAAGAGATTACTGGTAGCTAGGAAATAAGGGAAGGAAGGGACAAAGAAGGGGTCAAGCAAAGCTTTATGGAATGTATGACATCAGAGCGGGAGCCTCGCAAAAAGGGAAGGATTTCAATAGGCAGCAATGTGAGGTAAGAACATTCTGGGCTGAGGAAATAGCATAAGCAAAGATCTCCGAGGTAGAAGAGGGTGGGATGAGATTGAGGAATATTCTACTTGGCAATTTGGATTGACCATAGAATTCATCAAAGGGAATAGAAGAACATACAATGAAATTGAAAAGAGGGGTTGAAGCAGGACTGGAGAGGGTCTTGAATTATAGGCTAAGGGATTTGTCTTTTATTTGGTAAGCAATTCAGAACCATCGAAAGTCTCTGAACATATCAGACTTGTATATATCAGTAAGATTACTTTGGCAGAGGTGTGAAGAATGCTTTTGGAGAGTATCAAGACTAGAGGCAGGAAGATCTATTCTGGGGCCTATTAGTAGTCTAGATTGGAAGCAGGATGGGGTAGCAGGAGCATAAAGAAAAGATCTTATGTGAGTAATGCTGTGGATGTAGAACTCATAGCACTTGCCAGTCAATCCTAGGGTAATGGAGAGAGGAGTCAAAGATTACTCCAAAGCTTATAGAACTACTGATTTAGAACAGAAAAGAAACCTCTGAGGTCATTTAGTCAAAAGAAAAAAACAAAAACAAAAAAATTCCCTCATTTTACAAAAGAGGAAACTAAAGCCCAAGAGATTTTTTTAAAATGACTTGTTGGGAGCAGCTAGGTGGTACAGTAGATAAAGCACTGGCCCTGGATTCAGGAGGACCTGAATTCAAATCCAGCCTCAGACACTTGACACTTACTAGCAGTGTGACCCTGAGCAAGTCACTTAACCCTCATTGCCCTGAAAAAAAAAAAAAGAAAAAAATAACTTGTCTAGGGTTAAAGAGTCAGTAAGAAATAGGATTTGTTTTTGTTTTTTGTTTGTTTGGGGTTTTTTTTGGTGAGGCAATTGGGGTTAAGTGACTTGCCTAAGGTCACACAGCTAGTAAGTGTTAAGTGTCTGAGGCCGGATTTGAACTCAGGTCCTCCTGACTCCAGGGCTGGTGCTCTATCCACTGTGCCACCTAGCTGCCCCAGTAATAGGATTTGAAGCAAGATCATCTGACATCAAAGGCAGGCCAGCACTTTTGCTGTTATCTTTTTTTGAGCCTGAGTAACTAGGAGTTTAGTGGCATCATTAAAAGGAATAGAGAAGGTCAGAGTAAGAGCAAATTTTGGAGGGAAGGATGGTGAGTTGAGTTTTAAATGTATAATATTTAAAATGACAGCAAGGCATCTGTGTGGAGATGTTAAGCAAAGGACAACTATGGTTTTTTTTTCTTGACTTTGCTACTATTTAATACATACAGCAATTGAATACTGTCAGTTGTATGACAGAATCAATTCTAAGATCATGTTTTGACCTCTCATTTTCCACATAAACAGCTTTTGAATGGGCCGCATGCAAGGTATGAAGTCCATAATCAGAAGAATCACATTTGTTTAAATGTCAATAGGACAATTTTGAGAACAACTCCATCTGTATCTTTTGGTTAAAGCAATCCACATAGTCTGTCTATATAGCAACAGGATGTACGTTTGGGCCTTCCATGGACTGTATTGCTGCTAGGTAGATAGACTTTGTTGATCTGTTTGATTAAAAGTTATGTTTTAGATCTATTTTCCAGGTGTATGGACAGACACGGTCCAACTTGGCAATGGCAATGACACCATGATGGTTTTCAGAGCATGTATGGTGGACATCAGCATATTTATTCTCCAAAGGTCATGAACCCGGCTGCCAACTTGGCCTTGAAAGCTGAAGAGAACAGGAAGTAGAATAGAACAGGAAACTGAAGAGAAAAGGAAAGGGAAGACTTTTAAAAGCTCCTGCCAAAATGGCCTTGATCAAAGCCTATCAAAGCTAAGTTCCAAACTCATCTCCCCATAATGGAGAGGACAGCTAGTTGGTTAAACCAACCACACCTTGGGTGAAACGTTATTTAACTTTATAAATTATTATCTAGTTTCCATCTACACATATTTCTGAAAGACTTTGATTCTACAGTATCATGGGAGGAAACATTAAAAAGGATGGAAATCTGGCATTTAATCCAATGGAAACCACCGTTTCCATTTTAGTGAGTGAAAAAGATTTATATATATTTTTAAAGTACCAAACATTGCTGCTAATATTAAGACAAAAGATAGGTAGAGATGAGAGATGTAGACAAAACACTTCATGCTTTTACCCGTATTGGGACAAAATTCTGAAGGATAGGTTAGACTTGTGCTTGCAGTTTTCTTTTAATACCATGTAAACACCTAATTAAGAGCCAGGTTTTGATAGATGAACATTTTTCAGCTCTTTTCTTAAATTAAAACACACACACGCACACACACGCACACACACACACACACACACACATATGACCAAAACTCATACACACACATCTCCAAAAAAATAGCTCCAGGTTTTCTTTTTTTTCTTTTTTTAAAGTGTGGATGACAGACTCTTGGTCAAGACAAAGAGCAAATATTTACAGGTGATGGGGAGACACCATTTCCTCCCTCCAGACTTCAACTCAGTGTCTGCCACATCATTTTATCCATTCAACAATCTCTCTCTCTCTCTCTCTCTCTCTCTCTCTCTCTTTTTTTACTTCAACCATCTGCCAAGAGGAAATAACTTTGCTGTATTGGGAGTCTGGGAATCCCAGAAAACAATCTTAAATCCATAAAATAATTGAAGTGCACGTTTACTGAGCTGTTCAGTTCGATTCTGATTTTTATTACAATGTCAACAAGAGTTTAATTTGTTTTAAAGTTTAGGTTCTTAAATCTGAGTGATATACGGTAGTTTACGGCTTGCTGGCAACAGCTACTGTGGAAAAAAAAATGGAAAGTGCATATAAAGGCGATTCTAAGTTTGACATTGTGAAAGCAGGGAGCAGTGCCAACAGCAGCAAACAGCATGGCTTTCCCCAGCCTGGCCGACTTTAGGGACTGCTCGCTATTGACATCAGTCACTATGGGATACATTTCCCTGCTCTAACAAATCTCATCTGGAGACTGTAATTAAAAAGAAATGTCTTAAAATGCAATTTCTCTCCCTAAAACATTTACAGATGTTAACTAGATTGTTAATGGTGTAAAATGTCCGTGGGCGGACTTCTTCCTTCTTATCTAGTGTGTCAGAAATGAAGGCTTCTCTCTAAAAACCGACTTTGGTGAGAGGGGGAGGAGGAAGAGGAGTATTGGTTTTTTCCAGTTGATTTTACTTACTGACTTACAAGAATTTTTTTTCTTTTCCTTTTTTTTTCTTTTTTGCTTATCAGTAAAATGAGAAAGTGACCAAAAGACAAAACAGTGTGTATTAACATTTCAGACACCTTCTAAAGACAGTTTCATTGTAGTTTAAGTGTATTCAAATGCTGCTACAAATTTCTATGCACAGAAAATTAAAAAAAAATGTCACATAAAAATTTCAGCTTTAGTAACACTGTCATATATTTTCTGACAATAACTCTGGCTGGGCTACACTCCTAAGTCCTGGCAAAAACATTTAGAAAGACATACTAGACAGACCTGCAAACCAATCCATTTTATATGTACACTGGACAGGAGAGAGGCTGTTGCAAAAATGGGTGAGCTTTCAGAACCAGCTGTCCCTGGAGACGCAAAAGGGGGTTTTCTCAGCTTGGCTAAAGACCGTGCAAGAAGAAGTCTTTGCTTGAACAGACTGCACACGTGTCAGTTCCACCCCTGCAGGACAAGTGAAGTGGAACTTTTCTCGGAGCCAAGTACTTCATGATTTATACAGCCGTATCAAATAACTCCCGAGGACCCTGCACAAGGTGATGGCTGAACCTCAGTCCTGACATATGCAGCTGCCCAGACACAGTTGTCTGCTTGCCTTTTGCCTTCCTCCCTGCAACTGGCTTTGATTGGAGCCAGAACCTTGGGTAAATCACAGGCATCTCTCGATTTTTCTGAGGGCTGAGCTCTCGCTGTTTTCCGGTACCTACTTCCTGCCATATCTAAAACAACAGCAGCTGCAAGAGCCTGATAGAGGGGAGCTCCAGGGCAAAGACTTGCAAAAAAATGGCTGGGAAAAGAGGACAGTTATTAGAAGCTGATAACACACACACACATATTCTATGGCCTTAGATTCACTGTCACTGATGAAAGCATGTGGTACTGAAGGCCCCACTTGAAGAACAAAACAAAATATTGCAATATGGTTATGGGAAAGATAATCCTCAGTGCTTGTGTTGGGATAAAAGAGGGTACTTGACTGTATTTGTCCTATTGTATGAATATCAAACTTTGATTAGCTAGAGTCTCCCAGGACCTGATAAGGAGGAATGTTCTGGGCTATTATCTGGAATTCATTTTCTTTGTCCTTCATTGTGTGGGAGAAGTCTAACAGTGTGATTTGGCTGGAACTAAGAACTCTGGTTTGGGGTCTAAAAAGTTAAGAGCGTAAGACAACTAGGGTGAGGGAAGTGGGGGGAAACTCCTTTAAATTAAAGACAAAATCTTGTATTGATATAGTGAAGACATTCTATCATCTAAGGCCAGGAAATTCAAATCTAACATTCGCACTGAAATTATGTCATTCTCATCATCAGACTTGGCTATACTTTTAAATTAAGAGTTAATATCGGGGCAGCTAGGTGGCACAGTGGATAAAGCACCAGCCCTGGATTCAGGAGTAACTAAGTTCAAATCCGGCCTCAGACACTTAACACTAGCTGTGTGACCCTGGGCAAGTCACTTAACCCCAATTGCCTCACTAAAAAAAAAAAAAAAGAGTTAATATTAGCAGCCCACCGAACTAAGTTGTAGGTGATAACAAAATGTTTGTTTTCTGACCATGAGTAATTTTTACACAGTGGGTAGATCATCAGGTCTTGAGTCAGGAAGACCTGAGTTCAAATCCCAACTCAGATCCTTACTAGATGTGTGACCTTTGGCAAGTGGTTTAATCATTAGATTATGAGCTCCTTGAGGGAAGGGACTGTTTTTTGCCTTTCCTTGCACCACCAATGCTTAGCACAGTGCCTGGTACATAGTATATAGCACTTAATAAAAAAACTATATTAATAAATAAAATTCTTGAAATAATGGTTTCTAGTGCTTAATAAATTCTTACTGACAGATATAATATAGAGGCATAATCATAGCAGCTACCTTTCAGGATTGTTGCCAGGAATAAAATGATATAATATTTGTAAAGCACTTTGCAGACCTTAAAGCATATATAAATACTAATTGTTGATATTAATATACAGACAGTGAGTCTATCTCCCTACCATGTATATAAGGTAGCCAGAAGGTCTATATGCTCATATGCTTTTTTAAAATCTCCTTGAGGGGGGCAGCTATGTGGCGCAATGGATAGAGCACTGGTCCTGGATTCAGGAGGACCTGAGTTCAAATTTGGCCTCAGATACTTAACACTTACTAGCTGCGTGACCATGGGCAAGTCACTTAACCCTAATTGCCTCACAAAAAAAGCCAAAAACAAACAAACAAACAAAAAAAAACCTCCTTGAGGAAGGAGTATCTTATTACTTCAAGGGTCTGTAACTTCAACAGCACAGTTTATAATCCATCTATGTGTATTATAAGCCCTCCACATCTTAATAAATGTTTTGATGAATTTCTATAACCAAAAAAAAAATCATCATCTGGAAGCCATCCTTCTGGTGATGGTCCTCTCTGAACTTAGACAGACCGAGTATTGAACAACAGACTTAAGAGTCCATCATTGGATCCATAATTGAAGCCTTTCCAACGGTCTGTTGGCATAACCTTTGAGAAATTAGGTCACCTCCACATAATGAGGAGAATCTGGATAGGATTTGTATTTAACTACCTTGAATTTATTCTGTGAAAAATATATGTCTATATTTATGTACTTAGCAAATAAATATTATGATATGATTATATAGAGAGAATGAAGCTCTTGGAGAGCAGGGATGGTTCTTTTTTTTTTTTTGTATTAGTGTCCCCAGCAGGTACCTAATAACTGCTTGCTGTTTGATTGACATTGAGTAGTGAAGAAGTTAGATAGCAAATTGGAAAAGCTCATGTAGAAATAGGAAACATCTGAGAAGGATCTCCTATCAGCCACTAACTTTTGCTTTCTTCTATAACTCTTCCATCTTCAACTTCCACTAACCAAAGATTGTCTCATTAATGAACAAGACCAGCAAAGAACCTGGCAAATTGAGTATTCCTCCTTAATTTTCATTATTATTTTATAATATTTTTTTATTCCCTAAGTGCCACTGCTATTAAGAAGCATTACAATGGTAAAATTATTATCAAATGATGGGACACTAATGAGAAAGAAGCAGACACTGAGTTCACTGCCTCTAAGACTTAAAAGTTTTTCAATGTCGTCATGGTAGGTGATGATGACTGACAAAATATGAACATTATTCCTCCTGGTATGCATGAATCTGTGTTTGACAAAAGATCTTAGTAAATTTGTTTTTGCACTTAGGGAGGGCTAAAAGCTAACTTTACGTGACAAGAGAAAGATTATCCAAGTTCACAAATACATAGAAGTTATTTAGGTATAGGCTAGTAGCTATGGGCTAAAATTATTTCAGATGTGAAGATTTTGCTTTTGACCATTTTTCAATTCTGAGGTGTTTTCAAAAATTAAGTCTTTGAGTACAACATAAATAAACTGATGAGTTCAAGATTCCCTTCTGGCTCCAAGAAAACAATGTCAACTGGCTGCACTGAAATCAAACCTTGTATGTCTGTACTTTTCCAGCCTTTCTTAAATCACCAAGACACAAAATTCTTTGAATTTTAATAATAGTGAGCACACTGTGATAAGGTGAAAAGCTTCACTGGTTCATTACCCACCACTCCCTCAATTGAAATACAAAATTTGTTATTAAAAGTTAGACTGGAGAGCCCATATCTTTGTTCAATTACTCTCATTGGTGAGAAAGAATGAGCCATGGGTGACGATGGCTCCTGGTGTAAGAGAAACAGCAGCAGATTGGGACTTAGGAGACTTGAATTCTGTTCCCAGCTCTGTGCCTAACTAGTTCTGTGACCACAGGAGAAATCACTTTATCTTTCGGTTTTCTTGCCTGAAAAATTGATGATGATAATACTTGTGCCATCAGAGAGTTGTGAGGACCAAATGATTAAAAAGGAAAGTGAAAGCACTTTGAAAAGTATAAAACATGAGTGTTGCAAGACAATGATGGTGATGGTGCTTCCTAATGTATTGCTTATTGGGAATGCCCTCTAAAAATGGGATGGTCCCTTTTTCTCAACTACAGATAAGGTCAAGATCAGTCCATACCTTACAGCTTCTACTTGCCAAAGTTCTGTCCTTACTGGATTTCCATAAGCAGGCCATTTATTGTCCCAGAGGAGTTCATAAGAAATGATATACTTCCCTATTGAAGGGATCACTGAAGTACCTTGGGGGTCTGGCTGCTTTTTAACCTAGACCTCCTGAGGAGAGCAAGGACAAGGAGGTTGGATGAAGAACACCTAGCTTGTGTTCCAATGGCTAACTATGCTTTCTCTTGCAGAAAAAGCATTTCAAATAGATGTAGACAAGAACAGTTACTGTCCTGGACACCATTCTCCCCAAAGAGACTCAAGTCTTTGATTGTCTATCAACAACAGGATTTTGCTGAATGCCACTATTATGTATTTCAACACCTTGCTTTATTACCTTTTGCTCAAATGACACAGCACAGTAGCTTGCTACTAAACAATACTGGATGCTGAATGCATTTGCGGAGAGCAATCTTAGTTCAGAGAGCTCTTTGAAAAGTATAAAGACTAGAGAAAATTAAAGCACATGGAGTTTTAGGATAATAGTTTAAACACTGTTTTGAAATGAAGATAAGGCCCTTTTAAAACTGTCTTTTAAAAAGAGACAGAAAAGGGAAAATTCAACTGTTGTAGTTACAAAGGCATTACAATAATGTGAGGTCAAGGACCTCATACACTAATGCTTGACCAATGACTATTATTACATAGTGTGCTCATGACAAATGTTAAAAATATTTCAGACAAATCTCACATTGCTTAGATGAGGAGTCATATCTGAACAATATTTCTTAGGTCTGTCTTTGCTTTTGCTGGTCACAAGTTTTCTTTGGCACAAAACCAAGATTATGAATGGACTTAAATGGTACTGAATCATCCAAAGTCCATCAAAACCTTCTTTCTAATTCTTTATCCCTCTTGTTCCCCATCCCTAACCAAAGAATGATTCTAAACAACTTTCAATTTGAGGAAGAAAATAATGGAAGAAACAATAAAATATGGCAGCAAGACCATGGATTCTCCCTCCCTTGTTCGACTGTATACAAATTATAGGATTTGGGGCTGACATTTCTATTGGAAAGATGAAAGCAAGTAGTTCAAAGCTTCCAATGTTTAAGGGAAATCATCATAATGATGCCAACTGACAAATTTTACAGAACCTCCTCTCCAACCCCATTGACCCAATAAGATTGAAATTATATACATCCAATTACTTTCTTTTCTCATCTTCCATCTCATAGGAGAAAAAAGACACGGGAAGCAAAGTCCAAACTAGTGTTACAGAATTGAAATCCCTGAGCATCTTCAGCATATATCTACAGTGGTCAAAGAAACTCCACTATAGTGAATCCTGACTCAAATGACATCTTGATTTCTTCCATAACTTTTTGAATTTTATTCTTTTAACTAATGGGGCAACCACTGCCCCTATTTATTTCATGACAAATGACAGCCCTGGTGAATTCATCTGCTTTCAAAAATACTAGAGAAAAATGTTGCTATGGCTACTGAGTCAATCTAGACACTGCAACTAATAGAATTTGAAACTGGTTTTCCACTTTCAATTAGCCTGCAATAGGCTACAATGTGGCTAGGCCTCTGATAACTTATTAATTAATATTTTAGTTTTCTCTACATGATTTTAATTTGATTCATTTCAATAAGCATTTCCTGAGTGTTTCATTGTACTTTGTACAAAGCACTTTCACAAACATGACCTTATTTGATCTTAATGACAATTCACAAAAGTTCAGTAAGAACACATACTCTCATTGCCATTTTATCGAAGAGAAATTAAACCTCAAGAACTAAAATATCTTGGTTAAGGTTCCAAGATGAATTTGGAGTCTGAAGACCTGGGTTTGAATCTTAGATCTGCCATTTATTTTCTATATGAACTTGGGAAAGTAATTTACTTTCTCTGAGTCTCAGTATCCTCATCTATGAAATGAGGTGGTAGGGCCTGAATGGTTTCTAAGGTTCTTTACACTTCTAGAACTATGATCGTATGATCTATGACTGGTGAATAGAATACCTAGGCTTTAACCCAATATTCTCTGACTCCATGTCCAATTCTCTTTTTCCTATGTCAAACCATTCCCAAAATAGACTAGCTCCCATTTAATAAAGTCTTTTTTATGAAACACGATACTAACTATTCCAATATAAACTAAAAAATCATTCAATAATCTGGAACTTTGTCAGTATGTCAACCATATGAATATTTGGAAATTTCTAGATTATCTTCATTCATTAGTTCTTACTTGTATCTTTGGTTCTGTGTTGGCACAACCTAACACATCCAAGTGTCCTCTGTAAGATAAGATATAAGGTAATCAGCCAAGACGTTAGTAATCACAGTTTCTCCTCCATTTGGAAGCTTCATGCCTTGGGCTGAACAGACTCATATATTGGGACTGGGTTTCTTCATTGGCCTCCAAAGACCCTATTTACAAAGACTGCTGTTTTCTCATTGAAACAACAATGTCAACAGCTAGGTGGTGTGTGGTTTAATTTTTATGTCCTGCCATTCAGAGAGAGAGACTTTCAAGTCCATTAAAAGATTGACCTTAATGAATTATTTGCATCTTCAAATTCTTTTTTCTATCTATCACTAGTAACTTACAACCCTGATGTTAATGACTCAGCATGTTTGATCACAGTAATAGATATTCTTTCAATCATTGTTAGAAATGTGGAAGGTTTGAGACATGGGCATAGGGCCAGATTAATAAAACTTTCCGTGAGGAAAGCTTTTTGTTTTCTCCCAGAGCTGCTCAGCCTAGAAGAGAGAGTGAGAAGGAAAGGAAAATTCGCTATCCAGACTAAGGGGCAGACTGTGTTCCTGGCTTTCCTAGTCCACCAGCATGTTGTTCATCTATACTCCCTGGAAAACAGGGAGCTGACTGAGGAATATTCAGACTTCATTGTTAAAGTCTGGGGGAGGGGAGAGGGAGATGAAAAGTGGAGAGAAGATGGCAGGAATAGGCTGACTGCCTTGAGAGCTAGTCACCTTAATCATAAAGCTGAGATGTATGAAAGAGGATCTATTTCAACAAAACAAGATTTTGGTCTGCCACCATATCCATTCAAATAATCTCTAGAGTAAATCTTCTTAAACTATGGGTCATGACCCCATGGGGTCACATAATTGAATATGGGGGTCAAGAAAAATTTGACAATAGTCAAAGGTTATGTATACCTATTTTATATATCTACATATCTGGGGTCACATAAAAATTTCTCGGGCGAAAAGGGGTCATGAGTGGGAAAACATTTAAGAAGCCCTGCTCTAGAGTTGAACCCCACAGAACTTCAGAGATAAATCACAATACATACTTTTGCCAAATGGTTTAGAAATAACTATCTTGATGAACACTGATGCTCAAAGACACATGAGCTACCCGGATCTGAACTCAAGTAATCCAGTTCAATTCAAGAAACATTTTAATACTTAACCCCAATTACCTCACTAAAAAAAAAAAAAAAAAAAAAAGGAAACATTTTAATAAATGCCTGCTATGTTCAAGACAATCTATACAGAAACTATTAATATAAGCATATGGTTAAGACAGTAGACCATTAACATTCAGATCATTAGCAAAAGGGCTTATGTTCTATGAACTGCTGCTTTTAAGGCATACTTTAAAAAATATACAGTTAAAGTGAAAGAATCAATAGGGCCAATCTTTTTAATAATGTAATCCCTGTGGTTTTCCCATATTTTGTTAATTCTGAAGTCTAAACTGGGAACTTGGAGCTTATGAAGCTATTTGAAAAGAACAAAATATCAACTGAAATGAGAATATGTTTATAAGCTCTTTTGAAACCCATACCTATAGAAGAGATGATTAAAAAGTTGGTTTGTTTTTTTTTTTTAATCCCAAATAAGATGAAAATACAAGGCCTATATAACAGATTCTCCCATAGCCCAAGGTTTTCTCTGAGACTAACAGTGGGGCTTTTGGGAAAGTATATTATTAATGCTTTCAGGTACCAGTGCACTACTGCTTTGAACAGATGTCATTTGGGATAGATTCTTTTGGTTTTTGTTTTTGTTTTTGTTTTTCTGCAGGGCAATAAGGGTTAAGTGACTTACCCAGGGTCACACAGCTAGTGAGTGTCAAGTGTCTGAGGTCGGATTTGAACTCAGGTACTCCTGAATTCAGGGCTGGTGCTTTATCCACTGCGCCACCTAGCTGCCCCCTGGGATAGATTCTTAAAGGCCAAAATATTACCATAAACTGCTACACAATGCAAATGAAGAAAGCCTAAGAAAAAAAAAAAACAGTCCCCAGATATTTGAGCACTGCAAATAGCAACCTGCAGCCTTTTTGGTTCAGGCTAACTTTTAGGAAAATAATAGTAGATGACCAAATTCAAAATTTGTTTTGAGAACTAAAAATCATATAGAAGCTTCAGCACCAAGAGGAGGTCTACAGTGGCCCTAACGGCTCTTCCTTCCCTAATCCATATCAATCAGAGAAGTAACCTATGTAGGTAAAAATACTTTTCCATTGCTACCTCCTTCCTATCTAGTTCCACACTATTCTTCTATTGTATCTTTGTTAGATTTGTCTCTGACATATCTGATATGTCATGATAGACATATGCTCTGAAATCCCTGCTCTTCTGTTACAGCTCTACCCTTCATCCTTAATCTCTTCCTCCTACATTCCTTCTACTTCCTGGCTTCCACCTGTAAATAGCATTTCCTTCACTATTGTCTCCACCCAGTTTCTCATTCTAGGAAAGGATGGTGGGATATATGACTTGCTTCCAATTCTCACTTCTAGACCCTTCACTTGGTATCATCACTCAACAAACTCTCTTCTCCTGAGATAATATTATCCTGTCCTGATACTTGTTTGGACAATTTGCTGTTTCCTTCTCCAACTCATTTTACAGATATAGTCTTTCTCTCCTTCCTAAGTCCTTTCAGACTTTCACTTTCAGAGATTTCCATATTCTCACTGATGGTCTTTTTAATAACATGGCTTCTTCAGTTTTCAGTCTCAGTTGCCATAAACACTGTATTTGTTCTACCTTAGTAACTCATAGAAATGGTCAGTGTTTAGACACTATCATCATTCAAAACCACTCTATTTCCAATATCCTTACTTCTGTAATGCCTCTCTCTAATCACAATGTCCCAAGCTAAAATGTCACCCAATGCCACACTCCTCCTAAATCTGCTCCTCATTATAATCCATTTTTATTTCCCTCTATCTTCAGAAGATGAGATCATCCCTGCCTTTACCAAGGCAGGCCCCTTCACTTGTACATTTGATCCTATCCCCTTTTGGCTTTTTTGTCACCTTTCTCCATCATTTCCTTACTTACTCACCTTCAATCTCTTCTTAATCAGCTCCTTACCCTGTAAATTCATGTTCAGGCCACTCTATTTTTTTTTAAATCCTTTTATTTGATTTTGCCTTAAGCTCAGTGCCTTCAGTCTCACCCAATTCTCCCAGACCAGTACCTAAAGTTTGGTTTTACTTCCCTCCCTCCACAGTCTTGAAAATATACTTAATCATTTCAATGACCCTTAAATGTCCTGCCCCCTTGCCCTTGTACCATTCCATAATCTGAATTATCCCTCCCATCTGCGGTCTCTTCTCCTTCTCCTGAGCCACCAAGCACCACTGGAGGAAATCATGAGACCATAATGATTGGGCCCACTACAAGTTCATCCAAACTAACCCCAAGTGGGTCCTCACTTCCTCACAACAACCTCTCTCTCGATCACAATATACAGAGAAATGATTCTTTCCTCAAGACTCCAAATTCATCCCTACTTCCCTCTTTCTTCACAGGAAAATTCACTTCTTATTTTGCTGAGAGTACTGAAACTTTCCATTATGAAATACTTCATCTTCCCTCCGCATTTCAAAATGTTTAATGTCTTTCTATATCATTTTCCCCTTCTTTCAGGTCTCAAAGGAAGAAGTAACCCTCTTCCTTGCCAATGCCACTTCACTTAGACCCTTAATCCCATGCCCTCTCATCTGTTCCAGGACTCAATCAATCATTCCCTTAATCTCTTGCCTTCAATCTCTTCCTTTATTTGTTTTTTTGGTGAGGCAATTGGGGTTAAGTGACTTACCCAGGGTCACACAGCTAGTAAGTGTTAAGTGTCTGAGGCCAGATTTGAACTCAGGTCCTCCTGAATCCAGGGCTGGTGCTCTATCCACTGCACCACCTAGCTGCCCCACTCTCTTCCTTACTATTGGCTGCTTTCTGTCTGCCTACAAAAATCCTTAGGTCTTCTCACCCAAAAAAAGGAGAAAAATTTCCCTTGATCCTTCTACCTTAACAATATCTTTGGCTTCCATGTCATTACTCCTGCCTGGCTTTCCTTTTATGTTGATTCCTTTTCATTTTTCTTTTTTAGTTCATCTTCATTCTGGTGCCCAATTGTGTCCTCCCCAAACCTCTGTCCTCATCCTTCTTTTCTCTCAATACTGTCTCCATTGTCATTAATTTATTCCCATGGCTTCAATTAGCACTTGATGCAATATATATGTATATATATATAAATATATATATACACACATATATATAAATTAGATATGTGTGTATGTATATAACATATGTATATATGATATATATGAGGTTTGAAACCTCACATCCATTTTTGATCATTCCCTCTCCTTCAGTTCCCTTCCCTCACATCCAATCCATAGCTAACTCTTGTCAATTCTACTTCCATAACATATTTTTGCCCATGTCCTTTCTTCTCTGTCAACACAGCCACCACCTGAGTTCAGGCCTAGAATGGCCTAGAGTATTGTAACAGCCTTCTAATTTGTCTCCTTGACTCATCTTTTTCCTCTTCAATCTTGCATTTCGGCTGCTACCAAATAGAATCTTTCTAATATACAGCTTTGACCATGTCTCTCCCCAATCAAAAACCAACAATGTAGCTCCACTTACCATGAGATAAAATTCAAGCTTATTAGCCTGGGTTTTAAAGCTCCAAACCACTTTGCCATGCCTTTCTTCTAGCATTTTTCATGCAATTTATATTTCAGACAAACTGGACAGCTCTCTCATTTTGATTTCCCCTACTTCTATGTAAGTTATGATTATGTACACCTATGCAAGTTGCACTCTACTCTTTCAAGGTACTTTTTCAAAGAGGTAGAAATTGAGATCTATGAAAGTAAAGTGAATTTCTCAAGATCATTCATACCTTCCTTCCATGGCCTTGTTTTTCCTCTTTTCATATTTTTTATCATATGATTCATCTCTCTCCACTTAAACTTTGTCATTTAAGTCCAATTCTATATCAAAAGCTCATAAAGATAAAATGCTTATTTCAATTTCTAATATCTAAACTTGCATAAAAATAGGAGGACTCCAATCTTAATTTTAAAAAGATTTGCTTCACTGGGATTTTTGTAAGAATATCATTTTAGGTAGATTTGTAAATTTAAGTTGAACTAAAGTAGGTGTAAGCACATCTTTCCATGATATATGTAAGTCACCATCTCTCTCCTCCTCCACCACCAAAAGCTTATTTTTGCCTATTTTCTAGATATCAAATGCTCAACCCCAGTTTCAGAACACTCCAAGATGGCCCCAATTATCTCAAGAGATGAAATGTGAAATTTTTTTAAAATTTCAAAATAAAATAAATTCAGAATCACTTTAATTAGAAATAAAAACAAAAGCAAACAAAAACCCTTCCATATAACAATCAAGTTTTCACAACTCAAATTGGAACACACTATCTGAAAAAGGACAGTCCCTGTTAAAAACATACATTTCTTTCTTGAAATTAGGACTTTCCTGGAAAATCTGGGCCATATATATAGTTACAGTAGCATAGAATTCATTTTTTATTTTGGTTGGGGAAGGAGGGGTGGCGGGGGATGAAGGTGTTGAGAAATCAAACAAATAACAATAGGGTGTTGCAACTACTAATGTTTGGCAATCTGTTCTATCTAAAGAATGTTCTAGATGGATTTGAAGGAGTCCATGGGGAAGGTAAAACCTCCCCATGTTGGAGATTCCATTCCGATAACCCTGTCACTCCCGAAATTTAATTTGCCCAACTAATCCTCTTTCACCAACTAAAAAGTGCTGAACATATGATGAGATCAGCTTTACCTGAGGCATTTCTGGTTGGGCCAGAGACACTACAAGCTTATTTGTCTCCAAATCTTTGAGCATTGCTTCTTCTTAAACTGACAGGAATTTGTATGTTCTGTAAGACCCATCTTTTATATGAAACATTAGTCAAGCTTTCTTGCACTCGAATAGCTGAATTTTCATATCAAGGCTACAGTAAAAAGAGGGGCAGTCTCCAGTCACATACTACACACATCAGCCTGCAAGAACCTCTATTACAGAATCACAGAACCTAGGATCTATCAAAGACCTCAGTGTCTAGTCCAATCCATACTAGATAGAGAATTTCCTCTAAAACATACCTGACAAATGGTTATCTAGTCTTTGTTTGAAGACCGCCAATGGCCTTCAAGGAAATGCACTTCCTCCTGATGCAGACCGTTCCACTTTTTCATTTCTCTAATTATTAAGAATATTTTACTTACATTAAGATTAAATTTGGTCCCCTTGCAACTTCCATCCACTGCTCATAGTCCTCCCTGATATTATGTGTTTTCTCTTTCTCTGTCTCTGTCTCTGTCTCTGTCTCTCCTTTTCTGGGGTAAACATTTCTGGTTCCTTTAACTGATCTTCATATATCAAGATTTCAAGACTTTTAACCATCTTGGTTGATAACTCCTTCCCCTCCTTTCTGGATGCCTTCCGGGTCATTTATGTTCTTTCTAAAATGTAGTACCCAAATTTGAATTTATAATATATACCAGATATAACCTTAGACTTTTAGAGTATATCCCTCGAATGCAGATTAGATCAATTGGCCCTTTTTGACTGCCATATCACCCTGTTGACACCATCTTGAGCTTGTAGCCTACTAAAACTCTCAAATTTTTTTTCTCACAATAATCTAGGCATGCGTTCCATTAGTTTGTATTTGTGAAATTGATTTTCAGAACCCCAAATGTAAGATTTCATACTTATCCTTATGAAATTTGACCTTAACAAATATGCTCCAATATTTTAGCCTAACAAAATCTTTCTGAATCTTCACTTGGTTATCCAATATTTTAGCTATCCATCTTAGATTTGTAACCATCTGCAAATCTGATAAGCAATGCCATTACGTAAGTCATTATTAAAATTTAACAGGACTATCCAGAAATCACTGCAGCCCTCCATTGGAAACCCCTTTTGAAGTTGACAATAATTCCTATTTGACTACTATAGGTCTGACCATTCAACCACTACTAATGTTCCTCTATCTTGTCCACAAGAATAGACTGAGAGAATCTGTCAAATGCTTTGTTAAATTCCAAGTAAGCTCGATCTATAGTATTTTCTTGTTCTACAGGCTAGTCATCCTTTCAAAAAAGTTTCATTTGAAAAAATCAGCTTCACTTGAAGCTAATCTAGCTTGAACTGTGTTTGATGAAGTCATACTAACTTCCTGTGATCACTGCTTCCATTTCTAAATATTCACTTAGCTCTTTAATAATGCATTTTAGAAATTTGACAAGAATCAAAGCTAAGTTCACTAGCCTAGATAGTTGCAAACATTATTCTTTTGTCTTTTTATGAAAATCAGAACATTTATTTTTTCAGTTCTAAAGTAACTCCCTTTCTCCCCAACTACACTTTTAAAAACTGTTTTATTGGGGCAGCTAGGTAGTGCAGTGGAAAGAGTACCAGCCCTGGATTCAGAAGGACCTGAGTTCAAATTCGGCCTCAGACACTTGATACTTACTAGCTGTGTGACCCTTGGCAAGTCACTTAACCCCAATTGCCTTGCCAAAAGACAAACAAACAAAAACCCCTGTTTTATTTATATTTTTGAACAACAGTACTGTCACTTCCCCATGACTCCTGTCCTCTCCCAAATAGAGCCCTGTTTTGTAACAAATAAGTAGAATTAAACAAAACAAACCTACATATTGGCCATGTCTGAAAAATGTATGTCTCATACTCTATCTATTAGGTGAGAATGTTGCTTTGCCATCAAATCCTCCAAAGTCATAAACGGTCATTGGTCATCCAAATTCTAAAGTCTTTCAATGTTACCTTCCTTTAAATAATTGGGGTAATTTCTCCATAGTCTTTCAAAATTACTGATAGTGATTCAACAATCATATTTTCTAATTCTTGTTGATGATATAATTTAACTCTGTCAGGTAACTTGCACTCAGGAAAAGCTAGGTGCTTCCTATTTTCCTACATATCTTGGGTTTTGACTCACTATTAGTCATTTTTGCTCTGTCATTTCTCCTCTAAAGATCATTCTCCTTGGCTGAGAAGCAGAAGAAAAAAATAGAATTGAGAAACTCTGCCTTCTCTCTATCACATTGTTATTATTATACCACCACCCTGTGCAGTAGTCTCAGCCCGTCTCTGATAATTCTCTGAATTAACTACTGAAAACCACTTTTTTGTTTTCTTTAGCTCTCTTTGCAAGCCTCAGTTCATTCTGAGGTTTGGCACTCCTGACAATATTCTTATGGAGAATGTTATATTGTATTCATCATCTGTTAATTGGCCTTACTTTCATCTTCTGTACATTAAAAAAAAATCTAGCTGGTTATTGAATTTCCTATGTGTTCACAATAGTCTATCCCTTTTTTGCATCAAAATTATTTCTCCTTGCATCTTCAGAAGTTTATTCTTGATAGCTTTCCTTCCTGGGCTGACTTGCCATGTAGAATTGTAAGCCATATGGTATACCTGCCCTTTCTCTGAGATCTAGGATGCACAGGGGTGGTGGGGGGTGGGGTGGAGCAGAAGGGGCAGATACTTTAATGAGGACAATAAGCAAAAGACTGGGAAATTCCTAAAATATGAAGTCTCTGACTTGTAATCATAAGGGAGATAACTGTCCATAGGCATTCTCTTCATTTCCCCTCCTTTAGCTGCCCCTCTGCTCTTTCTTCCTTTGTCTTTATTTCCTTCTCCCATTCCCTCAGGCTGATGTCTTCTTCATGCTTCTGTAGAAGCTGTCCTGGCTCTATGAGTCTCTACCTCATCTCCTGGGGTTTGTGGGAATAGGAAAAGGCACAGAATCTAGGAGATCTCAGGGTTCTAGGCTTTCATTAGTTTTATTTCACTTTGTTACATTTTAAGGAAGCTTTTGGGAAACATAAGTTCTAAATTGCATATTATAATTTTACCTTAGGAATATAGCAATCTGTTCATATGGGGGAATGAACTGAGTTCTAATCCACTATCTAAAAACAAATCTGTAGCACTGCAAGCATTCTTAAGTTGTGGACTGCCTGTAAACCTGAACCCTGAATGAAGGGCTATGACAGTAAGTTCTTCCACTAGTTTGATGTCCCTGTATTGCAAATAGTAGATAAAGTAACAGGTTGCCCTTTTCAACACTCATTAGAAAAGGAAATGCTTTCCTAAAGTTCCTGTTGCATTTACTATATCTCAAGACGCTTTAGATGCCGTTAGACAAGTCTAATATACTAAATGCCGAAACAAATGGGGAAGCCATTAGCCACTTGGTAATAGCTTAGGGAGAGAAATGAGCATTATAATCTGCTTTTCCTGATGAGAGTCTAAAGGATGTTTTTACTAGGAATGGGCAATTTATACAGTACAATCACTTGAAAAGGATTGTGAAGTTCTTCACTTTTACCTGGATTGCCACTAAGGATGGTTGGGAATCCTTATTTAACTCTTTAGGGAAAGGATACTAATTCTTACTCTGCACTATTGTGGTATGGAGAATAAAGCAGCAAAGTTTATTTCATTTATTTGTTCATTTGTTTGTTTGTTTGTTTATTTATTTATTTATTTATATTAGGCTGAGGTTTGACTCCTGCCTCCTAACTAGCTGTGTGACCTGGACAAATATCTTATTCTCTCCGAGCCTCATTTTTCTCAACTGTAAAATAGGAATAATAACAGCATTTAACTCACAGGGTTGTTGTGAGGACAGACTGAGAACATATCCATAGAGTATTTTGCAATCATTAAAGTGTGAGATAAATCATCATTACTAATATTATTCTTCCCCCACCTACTTAAGTTGCTTGACTAGGAGCCTCTGGTCTAGCATATACCTTAGGACCATTATTTTGTCATCTAGAAATCTGGTGTGTCATGGAGCCAACCCATACTGATGCATTTCAACGTCCATGTCAGGAATATTATAGAGATCCTTTACTTAGAAAGGATTTTTTCACAGTCTATACAAACACAGTTCTATTTTCATACTCTGGAAGAGACCTTTTGTCCACACAGGAAGAAAAGAAATATTGCTTATTTTGCAAAGAAAATGTTTACATCAAACATTTACTTTTCATCTTGTTAAAAGTTTTGATTTTTGAGGCTTTAGCTAAACGCCACTGACACAGTGGTAAAATATCAAATATGGTGTGTACACATATATGTAGATATATTTTTATATAAAAGATATTTATATAACTCCTTTAACTGCTTTTTAGGGAGGTCTTTAGAATATATGACCCAATCTTGGACCTGATTCAGACCAAAAGGAATGAACAGCACCTTGATCTATCTTAGAGGCTAAAGCTGAAAAAAAAAGAAAAAAGAAAAGAAAACCTTGCATTTATAAGTAGGTCAAGAATTATTTAAAAGCTAATAGAAATAAGGAGCTATAATTCAAGTCTAAAAACAATTTAAAAGGGAAAGAATTATCTGTAAGACTGTGAACTAAACTTCATTGGCCTTATCCTTGATTTCCATTTCTTTATCCTCAAAACAAAAAATCCATATATTCACAAGGAGGAGTCCAGGAGAGAGAAGATGAGCAATGAAGAGAGTTTTAAGAAGCTTTGAGATCAAATCAGTATTCCCTGAACATAAACAGATAAAGTAACTTCCAAGAAGTACTGTGGTACAATGGAAAGACCATTGAATTTGGAGTCAAAGAACCTGGGTTTGAATCCAGATTTTGCTATTTATTAAACCTTAGTGAACTTGGGTAAGTCACTTTAACTCATTGGGCCTCAGTTTCCTTATTCATAAAATGAGAAGGTTGGATTAGGAGATCTCAAAACTTCCTTCCCACCAGTGATCAATGATCCTACAAATCCTAGTGCTCACATAAATCCTCTGACTGCTAAGGTCTATTTCCAATTATCCTAGACCTATAGATGAGATACCATATTATTCTGAATATAGGCTATACTTTCTCCCCTTTAAAATCAAAGAGTGATATATAATTGATGTCTTTTTTTTTCAGCATACAACCTTCAAGATCTAAACCAAGGTTCTTAACTTGGGGTCCATGAAGTTGTATTTAAAAAAATTTAAATCTATCTATCTATCTATCTATCTATCTATCTATCTATCTATCTATCTATCTATCTATCTGTTATCATCCTAAACCCTATTATTTCTTTGTAATCTTATGTATTTTATTTTATGCCACTGAAAAGCATTATTCTGAGAAGGGGTTCCATAGGCTTCACCAGAATGCCAGACGTCCAGGACATAAACTGCTAAACTTATGTCCCTATAAATGTTTTCCCTTTTAGAGAGCTCTTATTTTAGGGCTATAACCCATAGTTGAGCCAATATGGTAATTTAAACATTGGAACAATTGATGAAGTTTCACTGGTTTCCCTTTTTTAACTCCTTGGCACAAGCTGAATGCTATTTCTTGATCTTCAAGTCAGTGTTGCATATAAAATATACAAGGTCCTTTGCTGGAATTGGCACCAGAAGACATATTGAGGGATGAGGCAGAGGTGCAGAGGTCACTAAAATTCATGGGAGTTACTCCACCTAATTGTGCACCCCTTCCCACAACCCTGGGTTTTACACAAAAAGAGGGTGAAAATGTCTAGCTATGATCACAACCTCACAAGCATCTGAGCAGCCTTGAAAGGAGACAGAGAATTAGAATCATGGAATGCTAGAGCTAAAGGGCATCTTAGAAATCCATTGTTCCTAATGTCACAGATTGAGAGAGGCTATATAATTCACTCCCTTGATTTTACAGTTAAGATAACCGAGGTCCACAGAGATTATATGACATTTCTGAGATCACACCAGTAGTAAAATAGCAGAGTCAGGATCCAAACCTGTGTCCTGAATCCAAGTTCCATTGTTCAACATCCTCATTTTACAGATGAGGAAACTGAGGCTGACAAGTAAAGTGACCTGCCCATAACTTCTTAATAGCAGAATGGACACTAGTACCTAGGTGTTTCAATCACCTGGAAGTGCTACCTGGGTGGAGCAGGGCCCAAGAATGCCTAGCACAGCTCTTTCTACATAGCAGGAACTGTATAAATATTTTGGGAACAAATAAATGAATGAGTGCAAGAGAATAGTTGAATGGTGGCTTTCACTACACTTCCCTGAAGGCAGCTTTCCTATGCCATTTTAAAAAAATGCTCCAGGAAAGTCACATTTGCTTCACACTTGCTTGGTTGCAGAGACTGATGTCCTGCAAGGAAAAATCCAGAAATAACCAGAAAATGCCATGGAAGAAGACAGGCTATCTTTTCTGGAATTTGGACAGGAAATTTATGCCCGCATGCTTGGTAGCATAAATCTGGCTAGCATCAAGTTGCAAATCTAGCATTTCATAAAAATCATGCCCTATGGGAAAAGACAAGCAGATTAAGTTTAGGATGAAAGCCAGGGTCTCTTGCCTATGGCAAAGCTTGGTTTCAGTGAGATGCCACGTATAGTCATATTTACCACTGATCAGTTTAAGTACTAAGAGAATCATCTGCCACAGGGATGGGCAAGTTGGTCATAACTGACATAGTCACCTTTTGCCCCACTCACCTTTGTGGGGTCCAATGGGACAAATCAAATGAAAAATAAATCAACAATGGAATATTCACACACAAGGCAAAATATTTTTGCTGTACCAACTTACTTATTGTACCAACTATAGGTAGCAATATGCTCCCAGAAAAGTGTTAAGCACAATACTGGAACTAAGTGCATCCGATGGAAAAGAAGGAATATGGGCAGGAGGTAGGGTGTTAATCTTTCCTGTGACTTCTTCTTCATGGTATCATCACTTGTCTTTATATTTCTTGGGATGAGATTGTAATATGACTCTGATACTATAGACACTAAATAGAAATTCTTTAAAAACACAGCTAATTTACATGGTAAAAGAGGTCATCTGACTAATTCTTTTCAGAACAAATTCTGTGATCTGGGGCAAAATATTTTAATTTGATAATGCAACCATGAAGCTGACCTTATAGACTCAGGCAGGCAAAGACATCACAGGGTTCTATCTTTCACCTGAATGGGGTATTGGTAGTTTTGTCCATCTCTCTTTTATTAGCAGCATGCATTATCTACTGTGGCCCATTTACTCTACTGGCCAAAATCAAGCACCATGAGATCTCAGCTAGGTGGAAAAGTGAATAGAGTGCTGGATTTGGAGTGAATACCAGTTCAAATCCAGCCTTAGACACTTACTCACTTAAACTTCTGTCTGATTCAGTTTCCTCATCTCTAAAATGAGTATTAATAATAGCACCTGCCTCCCATGGTTGTCATGAGTTAGCTTTTCTCTATTTCAAGGCTTGATTGCATACCCCCAACCTCCAATCATGGCTCCTCCAAAATGGACAAAATGTGGATGAGATGAGAAAATGTTAATGGATCAGTGTAATTCTATCATGATTAATGGAAAACCAATTCAAGAAGGACCCTTTCTCCCTCTATAGATAAAAAAAAAGAAAAAAGAAAAGAAAAATAGTTACGTGGAAGGAAAGGGGATAATTTCTGAAACAGAAGAAAAAAATCATTACCCAGTAACTCTTTTCTGGAAGGGCAGTTAAGAGGTCCTTTTACTCTTTGGCTGAGGAAACAAATGCAAATGACTGAATCATGTATACTATCTTTCTCCTGTGAGGAATTTCTACCTTATCCCAGTGTGTGTTTGATTTGTCAATGTGGTTGATAGTGGGGTTTGCAGGAGGTGGGGAGGTAAGGGAGCAATGGAAGGGTGGAGAAAGGGGTTTACATTTTCCAGATGTGACTAGTTTTGGGTTTGTGAAACAATTTGCATCTAGATAAACTGGAATTATTCCTTTATGAATAACCCCCTGACTCCCACACAAGCAACCCGCAGTAGAATTGTGCAAGTCACATAAAAGCATTAATGAATTGGACTTTTAATGAGCAAAACACCTCAGGCTTTTTAGTCATGTGACTGATTAGTTCCTCAATTAGAGTTTTCCCAGAACCAAATAGGAGAATGCTGTTATTACAAGTCAATAATGCTTCTGTTTTCATTCAAAGTCGGTGTCACGTTGTTTCAAATAGGAAAAAAAAAATGTCTTTCTAAAAAGAATAGAATAAAACAAGACACAATGAATCAGTTGTCTGATGTAATTTCTCCCTGAAAGAGAATCAAATTCAGATGTTCTTGGGCACCAATTAGTTTGTCTACAGATGTTACAAAACTGGCTTTTTAAAATAACCTTTAATATGTGACATTCAATTAGATTTCTATTCTGAAGAATCTTACATGTTGAGTTGAGGGGATGGTTAAGAGTACTATGGGGATACTCAGTGGTGAGCACTAAATCAGAGCTCAGAAAGGCTGGATATTCATATTTCTTATTATGCCTTCATTCCATTCACATAATAAATCTTTGCTAGCCAAGTCCTGACAAGTTCACCACAGCATTTTAATGTTGTGGAGGGTTTTTTGGGTTTGCTTTATATAACTGCAAGAAAAAGTCACTAAATGAAAAGTATTTTTTAAATGCCAAGGGGCTAAAGAGCTGGGCCAAAAGCCATGCTTATGGATAGGTCTCAATCCTAATTGGAGCTTGCCTAGCTAAAGTTCAGCAGTTAATATTTTGTTTCAGCCAGGAGATTTGGCCATTCTAATTTTTAATGCATTACCACTGGGACGATGGTCCAGCACTTAGACAGGTGTGCAGGTCACTGGCAAAGGCACAAGCCAAGACTAAGTGGTTAAGCTTGCTGCAATGTAATTGTTGGTCATGCGGCTAGCTCCATGGTGACTCACAGCAAAGAATATCTTTTTGTTACTGCAAACGAAACTAAAAGAACTCGTTTTCATAGGAACACTATCAGAGCAACTTGGTGCATAGTTCCACAAGTCGGTTAATGGACACACTCCTTCTTCCAGAATTCTGGTATGGTTAAATAAAACTCACTGATACCGCAACATGGTGGAACGCAAGCCTCTACATCTGTGGAGGACTTACCATCGTCAAGGTACAACTGGTCCAATTCCTCAGGTTCTCGCTTGATCGTTACGGGAATAGGGGCCAAATTATGATTACTGTCCTCATGCAACTCTGGCAATGACAGTGGCTGATTGGTTGGAGATTCATTTCTTTGAACTTTCGGCAGTTGGTGCTGCTGTTGACCCATTATGGATGAATGAGTTGGACTGCAGGACTGCATATAGGTTGACTCTTGGGTAACGGATGGAACTGGAGAAGAGGGACTGTTGGGATAGAGTGTTTGTTGGTAACCAAGGGAACAGCTACTGCTCAGATGTTGACTCACCTGCGGCTGCAGCATGACGTGAGATGATTGATCAGGAGAGCTTGGATGTACAACTATAGACCTTGGCACTTCCTGGATGGTGGGGACACCTCCAGCGGGCTGTTGAAGTCCTAGGTGGCTGTGGCCTGGATTCGTGATGCACTTGTTATAAGCAGAAGAGGAAAGGTCATGAAGCTTGGGGCTTGAGTTGGGAGAGGATGACATCACAGCATTTCTCTGCTGACAGGAAGTGAAGCCAGCCACAAGGCAAGAACCAGGATCAGGAGGCATCATGATCTGCTGGCTGTAGTACGGCTTAGAGAGAGGGTTTAATCCTTGGTTCATTGGTCCACAGGTTTGAGCAGGCTCATAGTCATCGGTGGGTTCTGTTTTTATAATTGGAACTGTTAAAAGAGAAAAAAAGTTATATAAACATGAGTTGCATATTGGTATGACCAAGTTGGCTTGTGGCTAGGATACCCTTTGCAAAACAAACAACGTTTTGAATAAGTCTCTGTGTGTCTTTTGCCTCATTCTCCCACCCAATAAAAAAGAGAGAGAGAGAGAGAGAGAGAGAGAGAGAGAGAGAGAGAGAGAGAGAGAGAGAGAGAGAGAGAGAGAGAAAATGAGTCATCAGCACAAGAAAGTCACAGCTGGTTCTAATATTGAAAAGGACTATTTTCTTTGGAATCTCCTCCAGCACTAATGTGCTATAAAAATCTATTTGCAAATAGCTACACTGCAGTAGAAGCTCTGGACCCAAGGGCTCCATGGATTTGTAGTAATCAAAGCAAAAATTTTAACTTGGATGTACTACTGCATTTCTCCGGCTACTGATGGTCCATTTGATAAATGTCTGCACATTTGGTAAACTTGAGTATAAGATGGCTTTTAGAGGTCAGTAAAAATACAATTGCAAATATATTTGTCATTATAACCAGCTATGCAAAAGCATTTAATCAATATAATTTTTTCAAAGGAAGAAATAAAAACTTGAAAACTTTTTTAAAATCTTTCTCCTCTGCTCCTCCCCACCCTTTCACCTTCCAATTAGTTTTTCAAAGGTGTACTCCATTGGAACAAACAGAGTCTGGACTATCAACTGGCCAGTGTATAGTTGACCTTGGGGGTTCTCCACCTGCTCATTTTCTTGCCCAAGACTGACAACATAAAAGCACTGTATGAGAAGAGATCATTTCTGAAGCCCATGTCAATGATTTTGGGGTGTATTTAAGAGTCTGGGATAGGATGGCCATACCGTGCTTATGAGACTAGATTCAACTAAAGCTCATATTCTTTAACCATATACTTAACTGCTGAATCATTATCACATTTAGATTCTGTGTCAAACTTAAACCCCCAGATTGCACCAAATATTTATGAATAAGGAACCTATGAGTAATATAACCTCCTTGGCTTAGTGGTTTTTTTGTTTGTTTGTTTGTTTGAGAGGCAATGGGGGTTAAGTGACTTGCCCAGGGTCACACAGCTAGTAAGTGTTAAGTGTCTGAGGCTGGCTTTGAACTCGGGTCCTCCTGAATCCAGGGCTAGTGCTTTATCCACTGCGCCACCTAACTGCCCCCGGCTTAGTGTTTTGAGGTAGGAATGAGAAGTGCCTAACAGAAGAAAAGTAGAATCAGTTTGCACATATCTATGAGTATTAGAAACTTTGCCTTCTGAAGAAGGACTTGCAATATAGATGAATACTATCTCCCTTTTGCAAAGTACCCTTGTCATCTTTCATTTTCCTAATTATAATTTTAAAAATACCATATATACAGAAGAAGGAAGCAAGGGAAAGTACTAAAGGATGAATGCAAGAGTATGTAGCATGCTCCTATAATAACAGTATAAAGTGTGCTAAAGTTAGAATGAGCTGAGGCTGGCAAGGTAAGCAAAGGACAGTAAAAAGGGAAAGGCAGGATTTAAAGCCATATTGGGGAAGGTGAGTGATTGAAGAAAGTTTATGAGTGCTATTCTGGTTGGATGATGCAATGATGTAAAGAAGACAGAGCTGCTCAACCCATATTTTGCTTTTGTGGGTTTCCTTTTCTGCCAAGGAGATATCTTCAGATCAGAAAAGATGGAGTAAAATTGGAAAATAGGGAGCTGAAAACCAAATCAAGGGAGACATTAATAAAGTAAATATGTCTAAAGTGTTTAAGCATGGTGCCTGGCACCCTTGATAAGTTCAAGTCATCAAATCCATAAATGCTTCATCCTAGAGTAATGAATTGAAAGGCCTGGTAAGTATTTTAGTTTTGACTCTGTATCCTCAGTGCCTAGCACAGGACTTTATACATAATAGTGCTTACCAGATGTTTATTGAATTGAGATGAATGTAATTACTCATTCACTGACAAAAGTATCTAGAAGATTATGGAGACAGAGAGAGGATGCTACAAGGTTGGGGAAAAAATAAATGTTTGCCTGGGAGTTTTTTTTTAAGGGGAAGAATGGAATCTACAAAGTAGAGGCCAGTGAACTAAACTTGATTCTTGGGGAAATTATATTAAGTATTATCAAAGAGATAGCATCCAAACATCTAGAAAAGGAAGTAGTTAGTTTTGAAAGGGTTGCTAGATTTGTAGATCAGGAGAATATTATAGACATAACTTAATTAGATTACAGAAAAACATTTGATGAAGTCTGAAGCTATTTTTGTGGATGAGATGTAGAGCTGAGGGTTGGTCAAGAGCATAGACTTATGCTTCAATGTCAGCTTGGAAGGACACCTCTGGGGGGAGGACATCTGGTGGGATTGCTCCTGGGATCTGAACTTGACCCTATACTGTCTAAAACTTTTACCAGTGACTTGTATAAAGGTATAGATCATCTTCTGATAAAAGAGTGTAGACAATATAAAATGAATGAGGTGTGATAGCTGACATCTATAGTAGAGTCAGAATGCAGAAAGATGTCATCAGGCTAGAATATCGGGTTGATGCTGAGGATGAACTCTAATAGGGATAAATGTAAAATGTTGTGCTCAGGTTCAAAAAGACAACTTCATGAGTAGAAAACAGGTAAGGCATTGTTGCAGATTTTTGTCTGGAAAATATTGGGTTTTTTTAGTACCCCAGAAGCACAAGATAATATGGTAGCCAAAACAAAACAAAAATCTAAAGGAATCTTAGGCAGTACTAAAAGATGAATATTGTTCAAGATTAGGGAAGTTAATAGACCAGATGTATTTTGCCCTTGTCAGACCATGCCTGGGATACAGTGCTCAAGATAATGAGAAGCTGCAGAATGTCTAAAGGAGCGCAACTAAGATAGTAAGGACACTCAATTTCATCCCATATGAGAATCAGTGGAAGGAGTTGAGAATTTTCAGTTTAAAAAAAAGACTAGTTAATGGTGGGGAAAAGACACAAAATAGCTGTCAAACACATTTGAACATGCTATCATGTGGGAAGAGGAAGGAGACTCAATTTGCTTTGTCCTAGTCGGGCTGAACCAGAAGCAATGGGTAAAAGTTGTAGAGAGGCAGACTCGGGCTTCATGTAAAGAAAAATTACCCGAAAGTAGCAAAGACTGCCTCTAGAAGTTGATATCTTACAACAAAGGCTGGAGTGACACCTCAATTAAGTTGTAGAAGGGACCCTTATTTAGCTGCAGGTTGGATTATATGGACTCTGAGGACCTTTCCAATACAGGTTCCGTAATTCTGATTCTTTTGTCTGTTTCCTTTTTCATTCCACACACATCCCCATTCCTCACCCCCTGCCACCACCACCTTTTATGCATCTTTCACTAGAGCTGGGTATAATCTTCTTCAAACTACTTAAAGCACACACACACACACACACACACACACACACACACACACACTTCCATGTGTAACAGATGATAAAGTGCTGCTTGAGATAAATGGATCATGTATAATGAATTGTCATCAAATTCATTCTGATTGTCTTTTCACTTGCTCACATACATACTGTGTACTGGTGAATTCTTGTAACCTCCCTCATCCATAGTAAAGGACATTCTAGTTCAAGAATAGATTTATGAACAGATTTTTATACTCTTTTCCTTTTTTGTTTTGTTTTGTTTTTTGGTGAGGCAATTGGGGCTAAGTGACTTGCTCTGGGTCACACAGCTAGTAAGTGTTAAGTGTCTGAGGCTGGATTTGAACTCAGGTCCTCCTGACTCCAGGGCTGGTGCTCTATCCACTGTGCCACCTAGCTGCCCCCTACTCTTTTAATTATATACAAAGATGTCTTTATGCACAATCACAGGTACAAACACATACACACACAGAGGTAGTAAGCACAACAAAAGCCACATATCTAGTTAAGAAAAAGGCACAAATGTGTTAATAAATTGCTTTAACAGAACTCTTGAGAGGGTAGATATTCTCGTATGTTTCATATTATAGACAAGTACATTAACACAAAGTTGCTAACCAGATGTAAACAAGCATTGTATCCTTGAACAGTGACTTTTCCTGATGCATCTCAATGGCAGAAATACCCAGGCTAAACAATTCTAAGGCTTTCTTCTTTGGCAATTACATTAAGTGTTATCTGTCAATGGCCTGTACTTCTTCACTAGAAAGGACTGACTTCCACAAAGATAACCTGGTAGATTTCCATCCATTGAGACTTACAACTGAAATTTCTCCCTATTCTGAATTTTCACAGTCTTAATTTTTTTTCTCTCTCTTTCTCCCTTCCTCCCTTCCTCCCTCACTCTGTCTCTCTCTCCTCATATATATATATATATATATATATATATATATCTCCATCCACATATATGAGCATATATTATACATAGTATATATACATACATACTCTTTGTACTTATATATACTATAAATAGACTCCCATATGTATTATATATGCATGTATGTGTATACATTTCTTAAAACTTTTCCTTCAGCACATTCAAATAGAGAGGTGAAATGAATTTTGGAATTGTTGAATTTCTGAGGGCTGCCATACTTAGCAAGAAGAAAAACAGTAACAAGGCAGTTGAAAAATGTGTTACAAACACACACACATACAAATGCATTCACACACAGAAAAGAATATGTTGGTCTGTAGTCCCCAAATATGACCCTTTAGCACTTAGTATTGTTTTTTATAGAAACAAGGGGACACTTGACTGAAGTGGGAGCAAGTTTAGCACCACTTTTCATCCCAGAGGGCATTTGCTGGTTTGTAAACATGTCTCCTTTTACTAATTGTTAAAGGATTTCTTCAGTAAAGTGAGATGGAATATTAGGGATGGGTCAACATTAAGGAAGGGATCAAGTGAACTGCCTAAGGATTTATTAGACCACCATCTTTGGTAACATATAGTTGGCCATGTATGTAGCTGCTAAGAAGAAAAACAAAATGAGGTGATTTTGTTTCTGTTGTGCTTCTGCCTAGCACCTATATCCCTTCTGTTATACCGAGTTGTCAAAATTAAGCTGTTCAGGTAGGACAGAACTCAATCTTATTTCTGCTTCCATCTTGTCTCCTCCTATCCACCAAGCTCTCTTCACCTCTGTCCCTCCCCTGCCCCATACATTAATGTTTTATTTGCTAAGGAACACAATCCTTTAAAAAAATTTAAGAGATTATTTAGGAACATTATAGAAATGCCATGGAAGAAAACTAGCAAAAACAAAGAAGAATGCTATCCTTGGTCTGTATGTTTTCACAGAGTAGCTTTTATTCAACTGATTAAAAGAAAACCTAGATATGACACAGACTACTGGTTATATTTGACCATATTCTATTTCTTGTCTTTGACGTGCTCTCCAGACTTTCTTTTACCACAACTTTATAGGATTAAAAGGGAAGGATAGAGAAGTTTGAAACACTAGGCAGCTAGTATGCTGCTGTCAGATTTTGAAAGGAATTGTGATTTTTAAATCCCTTTGGTGAAAATTACAGAGATTTGGGTTTAGAATTTCTATCACTTGGACGGCTCAATATCACGATCTTGGTAACCCTGGTGACCCAGGCCAGCAATACTCGAAAAGATGGGTCTTGCCAATGTTCTGAGGCCCATAATGACCATGAAACTCCACCACCACCCTCACCTTTTTCCCTTTCCCACATTAGCTTTCAGTCATCTGATGTGTAAATGAGTCAATAGCATCTTACCATCCGGTCCAAAGATTAAACCAGTGGCTGTTTCTAAAAATGCCTCAATCAGAAGTAAGCCAGCAGGAAGGCAACCCTACTGGACTCTAACACCTTTTACCTGTTGGTGATGACACACCCTCCTGACAGAGGCATTTCTAAACTTTGGAAGCCCTGGAATCTGATAAAAGGTCTTGGCTCCCAAATCTACGTCTCTGGCAACATAGCCTGACATGCTGCTAACACAGCCCTTCCCTCAATAGATCAATTTTCTCTGTCACTCTCTTTCCAGGCCCATATGTTTCCTATATACAGATCGGTTGGACTGTCTGCCTCATGTGCCTGACCCAGAGAACCAGTGTATATATGCAGAGAGGGCTGCAGGGTATGGGATGCCAAGAATGAGATTAATGTCCTCACATTTAATAGAAACCAGTATTGTAATCCAACTTATTTTATATTAGAAAGTCAAATATTTGAAGTCAGCTGTCGGCTCAAACACCTTTTTTAAGGGGCTGCCAACTGAAAGAGACAGCTTCTAGCCATAACCTGGCCTGCTATGATTAACAACATGAAGCTGCTCCAGCTGCTTGGACTCCACTCACACTTTCGGCAAGCAGAGGACTATTTTTTATCCCAAAGAGGAGTGTCAAACTCAAGTAAGCAGTCTCATCTAAAATGGCTCTACTGAGAAGATACCATTTTATGAACTGCCTCCCCTAACTAGACTCAAGTTAATCTGCCTTCAAGCATATTATAAATCCAAGAAATGGCAGGCCCTGGAATTAGGCCAGAAAACCAAGTTCAGCCCCACACCTGAGAGGCAGGGTTTGCTCAATGGAGCTTGTTACTGCTAACAATGGCAGAAGTCCTCACAGAGAGAGAACAGTGGTGAAATAATGGCCCCAGACATGTCTAATAGTGACCTTTGTGTGTGCTGTAAACTTTCCAGTTTAAGAATTAAAACACTCTAGTGTCCAATATGGCAAAGGTTAAGTTCTAAATGAGTTTGGTAACTTGCAGAGCTCATGATCTTTCATTTTTTATTCTTTTAATATGGCTGGAAGATTAAATTAAATGTTTATAGGGTAGCTAACACGCTAATACCCAGTCGGGATAAGCAGAGCTCTCCATTGCACCAGGTTTTCAGCCAGATCCTAGAAATCTGGCCAGACATCAGGACCTACCCTTACTCTTATAGGAAGTATTCCCTGGGCACCTTTAAAAAAACAGTGCCCTGTGTGCTCCACATGGACATTAAAGGTGCAGTCCAAAATATACCCCTAAAGTAAATGCCAACGTGCTTAATTTATCTACCACAGAGGGATAGTGGAGGGAGTACATGCTGCTTGGATTAGAAGAAGTGATTGCAGCAAGTCTAAGGAATCCAAAATCATAGACCTTATTGACCAAGCCTTCCAGTAGAGAATGGAGATGACATCTCCGTCTGCTAAAAATGTGCACCATTAGAATGTCTGTTGTTTATGACCTGTTTAAAACCAAGCGGTGGCAGCAGCATTAACTCCTGTGTAAATCAGGGCTACCTCAGATTCTTATTGGGACAGACTTAGCAAAGATGATGTCATGCCACTCACTTGCCTTTACACAATGGCCCTCTGTGTAGACCTGAATGTGGGTGAAAGATTGGGTCGAAGAAATGTCTGAGTTCAAAATGAAAGGATTTTCTTAACATGTTAAAAGGTAAACATGTCTAACTTTAGAGAACTGTCATAAATTACATGCCTCTTACTGTATGTGGAGAAACCTTTGAAAAGAAGAAAGAGGGAGCATGTAGAGTTGGGGTTATTGCATTCATTTTGGACAATTCTCAGAAGAGTTCGCTCACTGATTTTTATACTCTGCCATTCCAGTTGTTTACTATTTCAAGATTCCTAACCTGAACCCTTAGCTGAGCTAAAATAATACAAAATAACTATGCTCTAATGTGGAGACCATTTGGCATCTGAACAAACTCATTTACTGATTTCAGTCAATGTTTACCAAATATGTAGATTTTATCTTGGCCTGTAAAAATATTCTTCCTTCCTCCTCCAACTATGTAGGCTATAATCCTGAAACCAACACTATTAGACCATTTTGGTCTTCTCTCTTTAAAAAAAAAACACAACTCTAATATATGTATTTAGAAGATGACCAGTTTGCTTGCTGTTTTGGGGCTCTAGTTGTATGAGGTCACAAACTGGGAAAGTTTATTGGATGAGAAAAGTAACAAAAGCAAAAATTTTCAACTTTAATAGGATGTGTTTAAAAGGACTACAACTTCCTGTCTGGGGTCCATTCTAAGGCAGTCTTGTAAATAAAAATGAGATTGACAGCCACAGAAATTGGTTAGCAGCACACCCTTCTTTATGAATGTACACTGATACATAGAATGGATATTATTTTATTTTTGCTTTGGATTCATGATGCTACTTTAACTACATCATATTCCTCTCACCAGCCCAGGACTTCACTTTCTGGCCAAGGGAATAATAGATCTTACTACCTCTGTTATCCTAAAAAGTAGAAGTTTTTAATCATGTGTGTGTGTGTGTGTGTGTGTGTGTGTGTGTGTGTGTGTGTGTGTGTGTGTGTTTGTATTTGGCAGTCCTGTGAAGTCTATGGACCCATTCTCAGAATAATTTTTTTAAAATTATAATTGAAGGAAAAGATAAAGTTAATTTAGAGGTTAGGAAAAATAAAGATTTAATTTTCCTCTCATCTAAACCTGTAGATACCTTGGAGGTCCATGAAACCCAGGTTAAGAGTCCCTGATCTAAAGTCTTAGTTTCGTATACATCTTTAGATTTCTCATTTAATTTACAAGTACATAGTTCCTCCAAATTGGGAATGAAAAGGTATCAGATGGCTATAATGGGAGGAAATGGATGAATGAATAACCTAGTGATATGATTCAGAATTATAGAATAATAGAAATGGAAGAACCCTTAGAGATTATTTAAGTTAGCCCTCTCCCCCAAACCCCTACTTTTAAAGATGAGGAAACTTAGGTATAGAAAGAAAAATAACTCATTCAAGATCACACAGCTAGTTGGAGGCAAGTTGTCTATCATGAAAAATGACAAGATGATTGAATGTGTAAAATATGTTCCTTCCCCACCCCATCCCCTAAAGAATATGTTGCAAAAGCCCAAATAAGTCTTCATATACCCAGACTATTATATCCAAGACTTTCAATATTTATCTGTATAGGCTACCATAGAGCAAACTTGAAAATACTTTCAAATCCTACAGCTTTGTATTCCCTAAACTGTCTCTGGGGATACATCTTGGTCAAGGCTAAACTGAGGCAGAATGGCTTTCCTAGGACCTGGGCTGGGCAGCACATGCATTAAAAACTTAATAAGTCAATATGTAAGTAGGGGTACTTGTTATACCCATCCACTCTACTTGCAAGCAAATGACCAAGGATGAGAAGCTTTCCAGCCCCTTTCTTTCTTTTTTGTTTTTGTTTTTGGTTGGGCAATGAGGGTTAAGTGACTTGCCCAAGGTCACACAGTTAGTAAGTGTTAAGTGTCTGAGGCTGGATTTGAACTCAGGTCCTCCTGACTCCAGGGCCAATGCTCTATCCACTGCGCCACCTAGCTGCCCCTCCAGCCCCTTTCTAACCCCTTAAGAAATATAGTTTCATCAACATACATTGATAAAATGGAAAACATGAAAACTACCATTTTAAAATTAAAAGCATATTTTAACAACAAGCTTTCCCCCTTTATTCCCATTAGGGCCATGAAAGCTTAAATGCACTAATACTGTACTACTGTGAATGTGTCTAAGTTGCCTTTTTGGTATGTATTTCAAAGCATACTAACATCCTGTCTGTAAGCCAGAGTCATCTAAGACAATGCCTTCTGTTTTACATTAGTAAAGGAATAAAAGTGATCTGCTTCTTCATATGGTCATCTGGCATTTAATCCTATCATTGCCTGGCAAAAATGTAGGAAGGTACCAGTATAGGAATTTGAGTCCTCAAACTGAAAGAATTTTTCAATTCAGTTCTGACACTTAGCATGATGCACTGTCCCGTTACCTCCTGTTACAGTATATCGTGTTAGGATAGGACTTGAAATAAAGTAACACAAAATGACAGAGTGTAACTCAGTGTGATATTAGGCAATGGCACACAGAAAAATACTACATTACCCAAGTGGCAAGTTCACAATCTACATTTATTATGGAAAGCAAAAGTGCGACAGATGAATGCTAATTGTCACAGTTTCCTGTAATTTTACAAAGCAGGTTTTTCATGGACAAGACAGCACTGTTGGTTAGTGCAGTGTTGGTATTCATCACAACTGGTTTCATTTACATTAAATACAATGTTAGTGAGGACAGAACAATCTGAATAATAATGTACAAGCTTGACAACAAAAGATATCATCTATAGTAATTTTTTAAACTGTCACAAAGATCCAATCTTCTTTTTGTTAAATGAAATAAGAAATAGCGCATGTCCAAAGTTATTTTTAAAATACAGCACTTCACACTACCCTTCAAAGGGTGATTTCAGCATTCCTGCCTCTAAAGATGGAAGGGTGGTCATATAGCTGAGGTGATCTCCATTCCTTGGAGAGGAGTTAAGATGTTTTTCTTGTCCGGCAGTGGCAGTAATATCAACCCTAGAAAACACATGAACTCTTTTCTCCATCTGGCCTAGTATAGACAATGATGTGCATAGATATACACAAATAAAAAGAGAAATGAATATCATAGGATCAGAGGCAAAAGATTCAAGATACATGAATACATGAAAACCTTTCATTTTAGGTCAACTCCAGGTCTCACTCTCTAACATGCATGAGTCTTTCTCAGTTCAGTAGAAATTATACTATTCCTTGGCATCCCTGTACAGACACATAAGTTCACTATCCGACTACTTTCTGAGGGTTTCTTTCAGTGTTACAGTAAAAGATTCTTTCCCAGGGCCAGATGCCATAGAAGTCTCATCTGTGTGAATATTTCTACACTGAAAAGATGGCTAAATCTTGAGTGAGATTTTCAAGGGGCTATAAGCAAAAGAAACTGGGATTTTAGTGACTGGCAAGTTTTAGTCTCACAAAATAAGGAAAGAGCTGATGAAGTGTAAAAATAAATTTATCCTATCCAAATCAAGTGATTAGGGAACTCAGAGAAAACAAGGCACCTGGGTAAATGCCTGCCACATATTAGGCATTCAAATTAATATTGTTGACTGACAGGGAGGAGGGTGGCTACTTCAGCCATTCCATTCCTAAAGTCAATGTTATTACAATCCATCCAGTTAATAGTAGAAGAAGTTAGGCTTAAGGGACTCTAGTTATAAAATAGTGGGTTTTTTCCTTGCTCGAACAAGGTTTTCATAAGAACTATGTCTACTGATTGAATGCCTAGAGAAAATGTTTATTCCCTCTTTCTTCCATAATATCTAAGATAAATCCAAGGATGAATAGTTGATTTCTGTGTGCTGCCTTCCATCATCCTAGGATCTCAAAGTGTATAAACAAACAAGAATTTCTTTCTATGTTATAGATGAAGAAATTAGGGGTTATTCTGAGGTGAAACAAAAAGCTGAACAATGACTCAGTATCAGAGCTCGTAACATAAGATAGAAACAGAACCCAGAACTCCTGACTCTCTCATCTCCATCCTTTAACCACTAGCTCACTCTTCTGGGCTAAAAGATGCTACCCCCAAAAAAGAGGAACAGTTTAGCTGTCCATGAGGCAGTGGAAGACAATGTGATATAATTTACTAAGACAAATTACAATTTGATAACCTTACTTGAAACTCTCCTCAAACAAATATTGGAGTTCAAATGTTTCCAAAGCAAATAGACTTGGTAAGGGATTGATTTCTGGGTGTTCAGTGGCCTGTGTGTTGAATTCCCATGACCAGTTCTCTAGGCCAAGAAAAGAGTGGAGAAGCTAGGTTTTTTTTTCTTTTTAGAGCAGGGAAGCTAGTTTTTCACCCCTAGTAATCACCTGCAAGAAATGAATAATTCATTATCTTTCCCTCCATCTTCACATCTGTGCTCTCTATGAACCCTGATACATGGATATAGGCTTAGCATCTGGATATACAGAAACACTGAGTGTGCATTTTACCTATAATCTGAAACAATACCATTATCTGAATGAAGAGTCGTTTCCAAGTAATTCAGTTACTGGATGCCTTCCTTTCAACAGTTGGGAAACTATTAGGCTGCTATTAAATTCAGTAAAGTGAAAACAGGTCATGGATTCATTGTAGATCCTTTAAACCCGGGGGAAATAATACAAGGGCATCTTCTATGCATACATGAGCTAATACATTCATGTTATGCTTTATATTTAAATGGCCATGTTGAAGTATAAGAATCCACTGAGTTCTACATTTTTATTCAAGCCATTTTATTAAGAGGTGATCATTTTATAAATGAAGATTAGAAAGCTACAACAGCCCTAAATATAAAAGTTGCAACAACAAAAAATGGCCAGAGCTCTCTCTGTGTGCTTTTAAACCCATCTTCCTAATCTGAGACACTGTGTCATTAAGTATATCTCTTCTGGCTACATGAGTGACCTTTAAATGGACCTCAAAGATTCCAGTGACACAGGCTAATAGGTTCAAGCTGATCTGTGTTAGTGTTAGTGGTTAAGGGTGAGGGAGTGGAGAGGGGTGCTGTGTTTAGGGCCCAGTTGATCATTCCTAGCTAAGAGTCAGGTAAATGAATTAAAGGATTTCAGAGCCAAACTTCACTTGTCACAACCCGCTGCTGGCAAGATGACTTTCAATGATTGTCTTCTTAGAACCACCTGAGCTTTTTTTTTTTTTTACTTCTGTTCTCCCCCTCTGCAGTTTAACACAGTGGCCCCTCATTTTTCAAGATGAGTCACTTTATGTGATGCATTTTACAGTACAGCGGATGAGATTTTTGTCCTAAGTGCAAGACCCTAATTCAGAGAAGGCATTGGCTTCTTTTGTCTGTATAGCACTGAATCCTGAGACAGATATTATGATGAACCATAAAGATAAATTCCAGGGGTCAGGCAATTTTTATATCATATGGAGAAAAGAGATGGCTCACCAGATCAACTGGCATATTCTAGGTGCTTGATAAATGCTTTTTGACTGATTATTAAGTTGAACCATCTGATGAAGAAGGCTCTCACTCTGAGTTTTATATCTCTTCTTCAAGTCACATCTTTATGCAGTCTCAATGTAGCTAAACCTATATACTCGTGCCAGATACTTTTCTTGAACTTGGAGAGATTGGTTTTTGCTTTTTTTCCTCCTGTCTGAGAGAGAGGGTGGTATAGTGGAGAGCAAGATGATCTCAGTCAGGAAAACCCGTGTTTAAATCCAGTCTTGATATATACTAGCTGTGTGACTCTGGGCAAGTTATTTAAGCTCTCAGCACTCCAGGCAACTGTCTAAGATCACCAGTTGTAGAAAACATTCTGTTCTACACTGCTTTCACACTCAAATTCCTCTATACTGATGAAATCATTTATAGGTCTGGTCCCGCAAAAAAAAAAAAAAAAAAAAAAAACCTATGTGTATATTTCCTAATCTAGTTTTGTGTGATTCATTCCTGATACTTCCATAGGCCTACATGTGGAAGTCCAAGGTCAAGTCTATTATCAGTTAACTAGCCAATTAATCTTCTCTCTAAGGGTTACAACCCACTATCCTACAGGTGTGGGTGACTCAATGTTTCACTGGGGAGGTCTTCTGAGTAGAAAATTAAGTGGAGATTTTACAATTATCCAATTAAGTTGATTGCTGAGATGGTCAAGGCATACAATGCAGGCCAAAAGATACACTGATCAGATTTCTCCAAATAATTGCCAAACCTCCACTTTACACTGAGTATGATTCAAAGGGCCTTCCCTGGAGGGTGTGCTTTCTTTCCAAGCAGCTGTGAAGAGTAAGATTTAGTTAGATTCTGGTCAGAGGGCAGCAAAAGCCACAGTGGGTGCAGTCTCCAGTAAGTTACAGCATATGGGAAATGTGACTTGAGGAGGGGGTGAGAATATACTTTTTCAAAGAAGCAGTTATACAAGAAACTCCTCTAAAATGCTCACTGGAAATTGACTACAGTCATTAGGGTCAGAAATAGAGCATTTTATTCTGTATGGAAGTGTATAAATCTTTTGTCAATTTGTTCAAAAGAGATGTGTCTTACACTGTGTATGCTCTCACACACACACATTTAATGAATAGGCATCTTGGGTGTTCGGCTACTCTTGACTCACACTTCCTTTTGTTTTTGATGGCTTTTGCCCAGGATGATTGCTTAAAATAATACCCCTGCTCCCTCAGTGGTACTGTGAGGAGGTCTGATAAAGGGGTCACTGGATAGTCTGTGGTTACCCTCAGTCTCCTTGCTATTATACCTCTCTCTGCCCATTCTATTTACCACCCAGTAACCCACAAGCCACTCCCACTGCAGGGAAAAAGACTCACTGTTGCTCATTATTCTCCAAACTGGGATCCCATCTTTATATTCTCTCACAAGCTTAGAACACTCATCTTTCAGTAAGTAGTTTGCCTCTCCACTCTTACTTCTTATTGTTAAGGGCTAAAATTCTAGCTAAACTGTCTAAAATATCTAATGAGTGGTCGCCAATAAATTATAAGCTTTAGCAAGAGTTAGACTTTTAAGCATTTATTAAGGAGAATAAGAATTTGATAAAGAGAGAGAGAAAGGCTTAGATTCCTATCTATTAAAGGGAGAGCACATTTCTAGCTCTGCTCTCCACCAGAGTCCAAAGGAAAAAAGCCCCAGACCGAGTACCAGTCTCTTCCTTCTTCCTCCCATCAGCCAGTGTCACTTCCTGATGCCAGAGAAAAGACTCCTGGTCTTGCCCTCAAAGACCTTCGCTTCATGGGTGGAACTCTTCTACAGTAAGTCTCCAGTAGGTAGTGTCATTCCAATCGTTACATTATAGAACAGTCTTCTCTATGTACAAATCCTTTCCCTATATTTTAGAAGTCAGTGTTAAATGAGGCATATGGGATTTTGAAAGTATTTGAATACTTCCTTTATTAGCTTTTCCTGATGTCATATAGATGTCTCTATACCCTTTTTCTTAAACTTAACTCTTCTAAAAGACCCAGAAACTTTCCCAGCATCCAATCAGGATTCACATCAACCAAACCACTTGACAGCAAATTCAGCATACATAGACCAAGCAGAAACCACAAACCTTTGAAACAAAATGAACCAAGGAAACCCAAAATCTAAGACTAAATAGTCTGCAGAAAAATTTGAAAGATAAAATTCTATCAAGAATTTTTAAAATGGGGGAAGGGAAAATATTAGCATATTGTTATAAAAAGGGCAGCTTGAAAATGTTCAGATTTGCAATGTCCAGACTCTTCTAATTTTTGATGAATAATTTGAGCCATCCTGTGCCTACTCCATTTTTGTACATTATTTTGAATTATATCAAAGATTATGCCTCCATCTTTATTTCTCTATCCATCTACTAGAATTGAAAAAAATCCTAACTGCTCTTAGGGAATTTAATATTGGTTCTATCATGCTCTAGGAAGATACTTGAATTTATTAAATAAATTATTTCTCCCCAAACACTAAACAATATCCTAGAGGTATGAAAGAGTCAATATATCTCCAAGATATGATCAATACATGTATTTCTCTGTCTATAAGTTCAGGTCTGATAATTAGAAAGTTAGTGATAGAAAGCAGAATCCATCACTTTATAGATAGAATGTCCAAAAGTCTGTAACAAAAGTAGTATAAGACAGAACACAGATTGGTCATTTCAAAAGCAAGGACAGTATAGTGCCTTGGGCCAGCCTAATAATTAATCCATGTGGATAGGCATGACTGGTTTGTGATCAGTGTCATGAGCTGACCAAAAGTATCATCTTTGCTACTAGAGCAACAAAGTTTAAGAGTTTCCTTTTCAGTAGTTACATGTTTAATGTAAAGTCTCTATGTGTTCTACCTGAAAATTGCTCCTCCATATGTCAGTGCCCCCACATCCATTAAAAGGCAGGTGCAACTGAGGTCTACACATTTCTTTTGGACATTTGCTGGACAATTAAATTCTGTCAAGTACCCTAAGTATGCTACACTGGGCTATTTTCTTCCCATCAAATATGATCAAAGTACATGCCACAACAGGAAAGATAAAATGAGCACCATACTAGGTATAGAATTGAATTTACTTTTAGAGATACATCTCAAGAAGATTGCAGTTACCAGAATAAACAACCCCCAGCTATGTCCCTAACTACTGGACTTTGGGCAAGTAAGTTAACCTCTTAAGACCCAAGATGTAATCTACTTGGATCATAACTAAACAATAATACTCATGAACTGGTTTAAATTAGGTTAATCCTTTACTGTATATTAGTGGCTTACTGAGCCTAGAAAGAAATTGGATTCTCCCTACAGTCACAAAAAGGCATCAAGGAAATTATCTCAAAATTAATGGTTGGCAGAATGCGGAGGGGGGGGGAACTAAGAGGGAGCATAAGAAAGCATCTTTTTCTTTAGTTATTCTAAAAGACATGGTGTTCCTGTGTCTATAACAAAGGAGTATAATATCCCAATTCAAATGAATGCTTTGATACTTTTTTTTTTCATTTTAATAGGAAACAGGACTCATGCATAGTCATGGCTGATCTAGTTACAGTACTAAATGTCAAAGACAAAGATGCAATCATGGAGCCGCCAAAAAAACAGCTATAAAAGTACATGGCACAAAGTGAGCCATTTCAATTCAAGGAAAGATGTTTCAACCTGGAAAAGAAACATTCCCTAGAGTTAGCCAGTTCTCCATGTACTGATGCCATTGGCCTAAAAGGGAATGTTTCATTGTATTCAATTACCTAAAGACTGAATGGCAGGGCAGAAAAGGGTAGGAGAGAGAAAGAGGAAAGTTGGATCTATCAGTAGAGTCCCTGGGGGCATAACTTCCAGCACCCCAAGATCATGTGACTGTTTAAAAGAAGTTGGGATTGAGACCCAGAGGTGGGAGAAGCAGCATCACCAAAGCATTTCCAGTTGAATCAAATTACCTCTACTTCTTTGACACAAAAGCTAAGTAAATAAACATTTAAAGTCAACATTAAGCTTTTAGAGTGCTTGGATGATTCTAACTATCTTGGGATTAAGATGTCCATGAAAAAGGCTTTTTGTGGGATAAAAAGCAACTACCAAAAAGTTCAAAATGGAAAGGGTGAAGCCTAAAGATGCTATAAAAGCTTCAGAGGCTACAAGCAGAATAATATGTGCTTGGAGCTCCATGTGCTGTACTCATTCAGTGTGCCAGTTTATAATTCCATCTACAAACTCCAACTATTTCTTTTGACAAACCACCTCAGAACATTTGCACTGATGGTTGCTAGTTTTTACTAGAAGCTATGTCACCAATTGGTACACTGAACAGCATGACCATAGGAGAAGTTCTTTAGTCAGCAAGTTGTTAGAAGCCTGAACTCTTCAAAAGGACCTAAACATAAGTTCTATGGGACTAGGTGTGAAAATTTCAGAAGACAAGAGAATAATGCAATCTTTATCTCTTAATTATTTACAAATTCAAACATACATGTCTGCTATTCATATATTCATCTATTCAATAAGCACTTAGCAGGTTCTAGGGAAGCTGGGGAACCTAGGGGAAATGTAAAATATTCCCTAACTGTGAAGAGCTTACATTCTATGTGAATCAGGAAAGGCAGATATGTTATCTTGGAGATATTGGTTTTTTTCATCTATGCAGTTATCAGTTCTGGAGTGTCAAAGCCTTTAAGAATCATAGAGAGGTTCTTAAAAACCATGTAGTCCAATGTCTTTATTTTACAGATGAGGAAACAGCCCCAAAAGGTGAAGCGATTTGTCCTTATACAGATAAAAATCAATAAAGTTACTCAAACTCAGATCTTCTAGGATTCCAGATCTACTCTTCTTTCCATTATATCCTTCCACCTGCATAATCTGAACAGAGTGAGGCCCCTCCTGTGCAGGGAAAGGTTTCAGTTTCTCTCACAGTACATCTCTGGAGAGGTAGAGGAGAGGAAGGGCGTCGTGAGACAAGTACGAGGGAATCACTACCATTTCATTCTTCTTGACATGGTACTTTTCCTGCTACCATCTTTATTGGGGTGTCAGAATTCACCATCAGAGAAAGACAAAGAATTCCATCTCTTAAAACTGTCTCTATTCAGATAAATTTTGTTGTTTATTGGTCTAACTATCCTGACAATTGATGCTCATCTTTGACAAAAGGGAAATAGCAGAATGAACAAGTTCCTTTCTTAATTGTACATATGAAAGTGAATATTTTGTAATAAACTTGTCACTGACCAAGCAGGATAGTGAATCTACCTTCTTTCCTACGTGTAGGGTGAATGGTGCTCATTATGCCTTTACAGCCTTTACTTTTGGAGCTCCTAATGCCTTTTAGGCTTTTGTCATACTCCATAATTACAAATTAGCTAGGAGTCCTCTTTTGAATATGACTAGTCCATTCAAGGGCCTACTTTCCTACTCATAAATGCCTGACAAAGATAGTCTGATATGATTCTCCAAGTCCTTGTAGTTGAAGCTGTGGATCATGAGCCTTTGAGTTCATTAATTACTCAGTACTCAAAGGAACAATGTAGATGTGGATAGGTCCCAAGAATGATCTCACAAGATTTCCAGCTCAAAAGTTGGTCTAGCTTTTGGTCATCCAAAGCCAAACTCAAACCTTTGACTCCTCTGAGACCTCACCACAGATTAGAGCTCTTTTATATTTGTAATTCTACATTTCAAAAGCATTAAAATAATTTCTCAGAACTGTTCATGTTTCTGGCAGAATCTTTGTTTTGTGACGTCTATCAATGCTTCTCTTAATCTATCTAATTATGACTAAATGGCAAGGCAAATTTCCTTTCAGGGAGTTGTATTTTAGTATTCTTTAGCAAAACAATGACAAATAAAAAGTTTAAAAAAACTCTCTCAAATAATACACATGCTCTCTGCATGCAAAAGTCTTCCATCGTGATACCTGATGTTTTTTTCTATCTTGTGCTATCTTGTTTTCTCCCAGAAGCAGAATGCAAAGAATTTTAGATGAGAAATGCACATACCCTTCAAGAGCTGGTGCATTTAATAGGTGAGTGTACCCAAGTTAAACATTTTACCAGCCTCCAGTGGAAGAATCTGTGTGGCTTTAAAAGCCAGTCTACAAAGATCCCCCAACCAAAGCAAAAGCCATGCCATAAGACCAGCAGGATTTTGCATCTCTGTTTGGTTGTTTTCCTTCAATGTGACCAATGTAACATTTTAATGTAAAAAGTGAGCTTCCAGTACAAGACATGGGGGATGAAAATGAGGTGTAGCTACTAAATGTCATCGTGGGCAAATTGCTGATTGTGTTTATCTGCTGCCAAGCAGTAAGAAGATAATTTTAGAGCTGAGACAGGAAGTGGAGGAGGCTGATGACAGAGATGTGGGCCCTACTCACCATTTTCATAAGCAAACAAAACACTTTCCACACTTTCATTCCACGATGTTGTGAAACTCTAAGAAGGTTACATTTAACCAAGGGCAGTGAAAGTCCCCACCTGGGTACTGTAAAGTTTTGGCATTAAATAGATTTTAACACATCAGTAACATAGATTGGTCAGTGACATTGAGAGAGTCGCCTTTAAGAAATGGTGTCCTTTGAAGAAACTTTTCTTTCCCTTTTCAGTATTCCTTATTAAACAGAGAATTGGTAAGAGTTCCGACGTAACAAATAGGGAATACATCTGCTGCTAACCAAATTACTGTCTTGTCCTAGTTCTCAGTCTAATGATTCTATCTCAGCCTAGTGATATTGTGAAGGAAGGGAGGAGGGAAGGGAGGAAGGAAGGAAGAAGGGAGGGAGGGAGGGAGGGAGGGAGGGAAGGAAGGAAGGAATGTAATAACAGGATCCCTAGTTATATCTTACTTCAAAGGAAAACCTCAGAGGATTCTGATCTACTCAGATTATCTAAATTTTACATGCTTCTCTATATAAGCCACTTAATCAGTAGAGCATTAAGAGATTATACTTTAAATACACTTTAACTCCACATTTTTTGATGTTAGGATTGATTTGCCAAACCCAACTCATCAAGTGCACTTAGCAAACACATTAAGAATTAGCAAGCTATGTTTCAGCTTTTGTCATTGACAAATATTTAAGTTTATGGTTAAATATGAAGCACATATAAATAAACCGAGGTAGACAAACCTAGCAAAAAATTGGAAGGGGAAATGTTGGCATTGTTATCAATGATTTTGTTTAAAAAAAAAAGAAAACGAAGTAAACCCTACAAGTAGGATGATAATTGTTTCATAATTAACATTATAGCCCAAGCTGACCCAATTTGAAAGACTTTAATCCCCATTTGGGTGTCTCTTGAGATCAGAATTCTCTATTCAGAGTCCAGTTTCACTAAGAATGATGGTAGTGTGATGGTGGGTGGGATTCTGAAACCAAGTGCTCCAAAGGCTTCTACTTTCATTAGGTCTAACAATCTAATTCTTTGGTCACTCCATCACAGAAAAGGAAGGTTAAGGAAGTTATTCCCTTCTTTCTGCACTGCATGCACTGAACACAAGTCTAAAGTGGGAAAGCCTCATGGCATCCTAGTATAACCTAAGGCCACAACAATGTACTCCCAAGATGAGAGTATAAAAATAAAAATGGTCTCCATTCTAGTTCCGTTTTCCAAATGTAATCTCTTCTTATGAGGCCTCAGTTTTATTTTTCAGTGTTTCATTTTCTGTCTAACACATTTGGTATTTGATAAGGACAAATCCACTAAAGCTGTTGTAAAACAGAGCACTTTCATTTACATAGATATGCTGTACCTTACTCTAAGAATGTCTAACTCATCTGTAAATTATGAGTAAACTCACTGTCACATAAATCCTAAATAGACTATAATACATGGCAACAAATTAAACCATGGAAATCTTTTAAATGTCAACATGCTGACAGTTACATGCATCCTTTCTTCTATTTTCAAAACACTATCTTGGTGATATTTCTGCAGCAAAAGTACATCAATCTAATCATAGATTTCACTGATGTTTGTCTGATACAACACTTTGCTCTAACTGTTCAATCAACATAGATATGTTAGAGCTTTCTTCTTAGCTAGAACATTTTAAATACCATTTAACATTCAAAGCACAAAGATGCCATTGCAATATTCTTGAGATTTCCTCAAGAGACCTGACTGCTTTTACAATGAATTTTAGGACACCTTTCTTTTTAAAATGATAACAGTAAAATTTTTTCAGAATATAAAGATACAAAAAGTTGAGGATTTTAAATAATTGGGGCTATACAAGTATAAATTGTCCTTGTGAAATACAGGACCTTAACTCATTCAATTAAGTGGAAAACTAGACATTTTGACTTTACTGGATAGATGCCAGGCTTACCACAATCAACATGATTCATTCCTGCTGACGGGAGCCTTGGTACAAGTGGTCACAAATAGGTACAGGTTTGGAAATATACATTTTTTGTGATTTTCCTTTCTTTGCCATTTCCTGGGTCATTAGAAGTCAAAGAAATTGTATTTTCTTAAAATACATACCCTGAAAAGTTCATAAGGTTAATTGCTATTATGGGAGTCCAGAAGGGCTATCTACAGTCTTTTAAAACAGGCAATCAACAATAAAAGGGCATGTTTTGATTACACAGAAAGTTCTCCCATCTGAAAATCTGCTCATTACAGTAACATTAAATACCCAATGACTGGGTCTGAAATGGAATATTAGCATGAGCATAAAATCACCATTGAAGTGAAGTGACCAAATAAGGTGTTGGACTTAAGACGTTATAGCAAGTGTTTATTTCTAAAGGCATCTACAAAGGAATTATAAGTATTTTCTTTTCCACCTTAAAGATCTATACAATTTCATATACACAGCAGCATTACTACTGGTGAAGCGCACAGAAGATTCATGCTGTGCAGGGAGTAGTGTGGGGGTGGCTGCTGTGTATTTGTAGGCCACCAGCAGACAGAGATCAGCAATCTTCGCTCCAGGTAACACCCAACAATTTTTTTAAAAGGGAAAATACATTTTCCTCTGCATTTCAGAGGAAATTGAGGAGACAGTCTTGCTAAGCAGGCTGAAACATAGTTTTTTACTCCCCAGTGCAGCACAGGTTACATTGTATTGCACCAACTTCATGAAGTGTTCCAATTTTTTCTACATCTTTTAGAAAAAACATCCAAATCTTTCATTTCCAGTGCTTAATGTTAGAAATATATTGTTACCATTTGCAGGAAGGTAGGTGAAATGCTGGTACTGGCTTCTCTTTCTCTTTCCATTGCAGACGTAGAAATTAACCTGAACAGGACTGGTAATTCTCTGATTGCGAAAAGGTGGTATCTCAACCACCAGTGAATTCTGAAATGAGAATGATACACAAGGAAAGGCACCAATCAGCATCTTATAAAAAAAAATAATTAGAATGTCTACACGTAACCCTTCCAAATTCCTGGGTAGATCTTTAAAAGAATAAAACCAGCCTAATTAACCATGTTAATGAAGGGAAGTAGAGAGGAAGCAAATTAGAATGATAGAATAGAATGCAAGTCTTAGAGTCAGAAAGATAAATGGATTCTAGTCTTGCCTTTAACTCATACAGACTATGTGATCTGGACAAGTCCATTGATGTCTCAGTGTCCCCAAACAATGCTCTAAGACAACACATTTGAAAGGAGTTGCTGACCTGCACGGGTGGAATAAGTTTCCACACCAAAGAATTCCTCACATTGAAATCAAAAGTCTATACCAATTAGTGTGGAAAAGGACTTGGGGAATGAGCATTAAGTACCTTCTTTGTGCTAGGCACTGTGCTAAGACTTTACCTCATTATATATAGCACTAACTACCAAATGATGTATAATCTATCCCTCAATTCTTTTTTTTCTTTTTTTTTCTTTTTTTTTTTTTTGTGGGAAAATGGGGGTTAAGTGACTTGCCCAGGGTCACAGAGCTAGTAAGTGTCAAGTGTCTGAGGCAGGATTTGAACTCAGGTACTCCTGAATCCAGCGCCAGTGCTTTATCCACTGCGCCACCTCTCGGCCCCCTATCCCTCAATTCTTATTATTATCATCTCCTCCTTCCCAACATCAGCATATCTATTCATCTAACTATGTTTGTACTTAGGCTAACTGAAACCTAGTTTGCACTACTCTCCAAAATATGGTTGAAGGGTCCTGTTAGGGTGAGTGGTAAAGGCAAGAGATCAAGACTATCGGAGGAAATTAATATGGTATTAACAATTTGCTGGGCATAAAATTCCACACAGAAAATCAGTAATAACTCTATGCTCCAATTTGTGGACAAATCAACTCAACAAGCATATATTATGCATTTTATATACCACGCGCTGTGTTAAGCACTGAGGATGAAAAAAAGGGTGAACAAATGAAACAATAATATCAATAAAAACCCCACAACCTTGGAAATATCTGATACCCATTAATGTTCTCTATGAGTTACTTAGCCAGTCATATGCCTTATGAGGTCCCAGAATCACCTCACTTATTCTAGACCAATGTGAACAAAAAGAAAAAAAAAACCAAACACAATCAATACTGGTATTTCAGTAGTGGAAAATATTGGGCAATAGTATTGTAAAGTACTTTTCCATAAGAATGACAAAGAAGAATCCAAGGGAATTGTTTCCTGGAGACTTTTTTTTCTGAAGGAAAATTAGTGGTTACCCAACTATCCATCTGTAATATTCAAGTTAGTGTTGATCAATAAGAAAAATAGTCTAACCCAGGAGATAATCAAACCAAGGCCGTCAAAAGCTCTTTTATAATTGGGTTTACCTAGGCAATTCTGTATGGGGATGACTAAATTTATACTAATTAAGAGTCTCTCCCATACTTAAAGTCAAGATAAATGAGGTAACCATTCTCAAGCCATGGACTTGAGTTATTTAGGGAGAAAAACCATAATATATATTATTCTCCCCCACTGAGCCAAATGAGGCTCAGGGATTACAGAGAAAAGATCCTGAACTATTATATGGAAGGTGCTTGATTACAAATATGCTTATCTTTTTAGACAAGTCTACTACATCCTTCTACAGATACCATGGCAAAGACATGACTTTAGCTGGTGATATGGTGCAATAGAAAAACTAATGGTCTGGGCATTAGGAGAGCAGGGTTCTTCCTAGTCCTAGTTCTGCCTAGTTCTGGCTAGTTCTTAAGTCACTTAATCACCATGAAGCTCAGTGACAGAGTCACCATGAAACCCAAGTATTCTCAATCCAAGTTCAGTGCTCTTTGCACTGTACTTTTTGGTTTCTTTGAGATAAATGGTAATCTGTGATAATAACAATGTCTAGAATGTATATATTGCTTTAACATTTGAAAAATGCATTAAATGTGCTATCTTATTTGATCTTCACTACAATTGTAGAAGGCAAGTGCTATTAATACAATTTTAAAAATGAAGAAAATGAGGGGCAGCTAGGTAGCGCAGTGGATAGAGCACCAGCCCTGGAGTCAGGAGTACCTGAGTTCAAATCCAGCCTCAGACACTTAACACTTACTAGCTGTGTGACCCTGGGCAAGTCACTTAACCCCAATTGCCTCACTAAAAAAAAAATGAAGAAACTGAGGCTGAGAAGTGCTTAGGCAATCAATCCAGGGTCACAGAGGTAGTATCTGTGACAGGATCTGAACTCATGTCTTCCTGATTTTAAATACAGCAACCTGTTGTCTGTATCACTTAGCTGCCTCTACAAAGTGTCTTCAATGCCATGCCATATGATTAATTTTTAATAAGAAAGGGGAGGGGAAGATGTGGGAGATCTTAATAGATATACACCTTGGATTTTTTGTTCCCTTTATCAAAGATAAACTGGGAAGCATTGGTCAAATGGTACAGATGATATATACTTTAAGGAATATATAAGCATCACAGGATGTTGGAGTTGAACAGACCCCTCCTTTCTTTGCAAATGAGGAATCAAAGGTCCAAAGAAACTTCTCCAAGTTCACACAGTATGAGGATTTGAATATTGTGTTCTTTCTACTACACTGTAGTATATGGTACCAAGTTAAAAATTGCATTTACTAGCTATACATTCCTACTACTTTCAGACTTCCTCATTGATGAGGCTCAGAGAGATTGAGTAGCTTTGTCCATGGTCACTGCTAACAAGAGTCAAAGGTGGAATTTCCACCACCCACATATTCCTGAATACAAGACCAATACTCCTAGCATACATTTGGGCCTGGAGTTAGGAAGACCTGACTTCAAATCTTTATTTAACTACTTAATAGTTGTAAACCTAAGCAAATCACCAAACGAGTGGGGAAAATAATAGCACCTACCTCCCAGGATTGTTGTGAGGATCAAATGAGTTAACATATATAAAGTGTTTTGCAAACTTTAAAATGCTACATAAATATTAGTTACCATTATCCATTATCACATTCATTTTTGAACATACAAGAGAGAAAATGAAGTTAAGGTGAAAAAATATATAATAAGAAAATTTGCATTCATAGAAAAAACAGTGAAAGGATCTTTAGAAACAATGAATACATATGCATTCACCTTGGCTTTAAAAACTTATACATGAAAATCAGAATGTACAGAATACTTAAATTGGAAGAAGGAAATTATTCTTTTTGCAGCAAAAAAAATAATTTACTTAACCTGCATGTATCAAAATGTAAACATGTATAATGAGCAGAGAAGAAGCAGAGGTGATAGACAATGACTTGCAACAGAGAGATGGAGTGATCTGGAGACACATAAATACACCGTTTGGTCTTTCTGCATCCCAGCTAAGGGAATATCATGCATGAAACTCAGACAAGTTCCTATAAGCAAGTGAAGTACAGTGAACAATAGCTCCTGATAGAAGAGAAGACAGCCAACTCCCACTATCTTCCACATTCTAAACATCCATTCACAAAGAGTTAGTGAGCTTCACAGAAGAGAGTCTGATCCTCTAAGCTTATGGCTTCCTTTACTTACTACCAAATTCCCTTGGCATGTGCATGGCCAGCATATGATGACTGGCCTTGCAGTAGTTACTGAGCCCTTGGAAGGATGTCACTATTCTTTTACTGAGGCATCTGCCATTTTGAGATTCCCTAATGTTATCTCCAGGGGAAACTAGGTGGTACGGTGGATAGACCACCAGGCCTGAAGTCAGAAAGATTTATCTTCCTGAATTCAAATCTGGCCTCAGACACTTACTAGCTGGACAAGTCACTTAACCCCATTTTCCTCAGTTTCCTCATCTGTAAAATAAGTTGGAGAAGGAAATGGCATGTCATTCCAGTACCTTTGCCAAAAAAACAAACAAACACAAATGGGGTCACAAAGAGTCAGGCATGACTGAAAAAATTAACTAAAACAACAATGCCATCCCCCAAAACTCCCTAAGAATACCCAGGAGATAATCAAACCAAGGCCAGATAGAACTCAGTATAAATGATTTAGACTAGTGGATGAAATAAATATCAGTTCCATATTTACTCTCATGGTGGTTTGTCCATGATTATAAAGAATAAGCTGAAGACTGCAGTAATTATACAAGAAGGCTAACAAAGAGATGAGTAATATATGAAAGCAAGGGGAAAAGTAAGCTTGTATCACTTGTGTGAGTTGTCAGGGATTGGTCCCAATATGTGTAAGATCACAGGTTCACAGATTTAGAGCCAGAAGAGACCTTGAAGGTCACATAGGCCAACCCCTGCATTTTACACGAGGGAGCTGAAGCTCAAAGATCTTAAGGGGCTTGTCCAGGGTCAACAAAGGCAATGGGAAACAGAACTGGCATCTGAGCCTATCTCCTCAGATTCTAAATCGAGCCCTATTTTCAGTCTATTATGAATGGAACTGGCACTTGAGCCTAAGGAAGCACTGAAAAACGATACCATGGGCAATGTATCCCTCAGATAAAGTGAAGCAAAGTTTGAGGCAAGTATGCAAAAAAAAGGCAATGAAACACTGCTCTATGTGCTTCATCACTTTCTAGCAGCTGATGTATTTCTGGGAAAATCTATATTAGTCTTAGAGAGAGGCAATATCAGTAAGGAGGTTGTAAGACTACCATGCACAAATTTTAATATGAGGAATGAGAAATGAAAGTGAGAGTAAATCAGCATAGCTAACTTGTCCCTCCAGTGGAAGAACAGAAAAAACCAGCATACATTACTGATCACCTAAAATAAACCATTAATTGCCAGAGGTGTATTTATTAAGCACCTACTAAGTATCTAGCACTGAGCGGGCTTCTTTGAGGGATACAAAATAAAACCGACATACAATTAAGTAAGTAAGTGGTTATTTGTAAAGTTGGAGGAGAAATCTAACAATAATAATAATAGCCATGGAATATATTGTCAATTTATTCTTTCCTTTTAGCTGCATGTATCACAAAAAATTCATATATTTATAGGCAAACCTAATGAGTAAATTTGTCAAGTAAGACTACGTCTGAGGTGGTGTCTAATTTATATTCAAAACAAAAGTAACTAATAAAAATCATCATGTGCTCTGTAGTGGATAGTTAATAATGAGCCATTGCCCAAGGGAATTACAGAAATATTGGTCTAAGAACCTACTTGTCTATAGGACAGGGGATATGCCCCACTGAAGAGCAGGTCAATTTTGAGAGTCTCAGAACAAGTATTTTTTCCCCTAGGGACTTGGGGAGAGCAGCAGTACTCATATTGGGGAATCCCCCATCCTTATTCTTTTTGGCTGAAATTGAAATAACTGTGATAGAGAATGCAGAAAAGTATGTCCATGTGCAAAGGATATCTATATATCTCTACTTCTAGCTAGCTAGCTATCTACCTACCTATCTATATGTTTTCTGTTATTCAGTCGTGTCCAACTCTTTGTGACCCCATTTGGGGTTTTCTTGGTAAAGATACTGGAGTAGGTTGCCATTTCCTTCTCTAGCTCATTTTACAGATGAGAAAACAGAGGCAAACAGGGTTAAGTGACTTGCCCAGGATCATACAGCTAAGACTCCGAGAGCAGATTTGAACTCAGGAAGATGTCTTCCTGACTTGAGGCACTCTATCTACTGCACCACCTAGCTGCCTCATATGTTTTTTTGGTGATATCCAATTTGTGCCCAAACCATTTTACAAAGCATTTCCAGGAGGACAAACTTATGTCTCCTGGTCCATGTGGTTGCTGTTACCATCATTATTCTTCCCATTATTTAGCTTCGTTTTAGCACTTGTTTCACAGAGTGTTTTACAATCATCTTTATGACTTGTTCATGCCCTATCTATTATTTTTATTAGTTGTTCTATTTTACTAAAGAAACTAGATGCAAAAGTCAAGGAAATTCTCATTCTGTTCTAGCTGGATGCTATAGAAACATGTAAGAGCATGTATTTTTTTTTAAAAACAGCAGCAATTTAAGGAATACTTACTGGCTTGCACATTTCTTTGTCAGTTTTTGCTTCCATTTCCCACACATGGTGACCATCTAAAAGGAAAACATAGAAATAAATCTATTCTTTTGTGCATATATTTCTTCTTACCTCCATTCTCTCCTCTCCCCCCCCCATTCCCTTAGATCCATATAAATTATCATTATGTAGGCGACATTAGGACTCAGTGGCAGGAAAAAATAACTGTCTTGAGGCACCAAAACTTTTCCTGATTTCCGGGATGATCTCTTTCTAGATCAAACAACAAACATTAATAAGGGTCTATTGTATACAAAGCACTATGTTGTATATAGGAGAATACACAACTTAGATAAGGCAGGGTCCCTGCCTACAAGAAGCTTGTGGTCTAAACACAGATAACTGTAATTCATAGTGTTCCATGATAGTTATGTAAGACATCATCAATTTCAATGAAGTGGGGAATTTGTAGCTGCCCTGACATTGAATGCAGACATGAGGCTTAAAGAAATAAAACAGGTTCTTAGACATCACATCTCAACTTAACCTAGGCATATTCATCATGCCAGAGCACATAATCTCCACAGACTGGATTCTCTTATGACAACAAGCAGGTTAGTGGCCCACACAACTGGTGAACTTTAGATTAAGCCATTTTGACTTAGATTTAGTTAATGTGCTTCTATCCCACTATACCTGAAACTGGACAGCGAAAGGATTTCTAAATCCATTATCAATCTATCCAAAGAGAAATTAAAAATGAGGGGAAAATGCAGACTGGCCCCAAAGCTAATGGTGTCTCTGTCCAGCAGTAGGGAGAGAACATTTGGGGAATTATGAGCTCTGCTGGATTACCAGAGAAGCCATTGTAACAAATGGGCAAATAACACTTGTGGTATTTTTTTCTGTATATTTATTGCCATATTCAGACATACAAATGAAAATACAAGTTCATTTGAACCTCAACCAAGAGCCATTTGCATGGTGGATGTGTTTTGTTCTTTTTTTAAGAAAAAAAAAATGGTTCAAGGTACTTATGAATGAACTTTTTGTTCTTTATTGCCTGCCATGCCAGGCACAGAGGTGTCACCTTTAGGAGTATCTAATGTATTCTGAATTCCTGCAAACAATAATCTTTGTATACAGAACCATCTCTCTGGAAGGTAGGCTGTTATGAGAATGGTTTTAAGTCATTATTCTTAAACTGACAAGAAAAATGATTGTATCAATTACTTACAAGGAAATTTACTTCTACCTCCTACCCATTCAGTCTTTTACCTAAAATGAAATAATATCCTTAAAAAAGTAATTGCCACTTATTAAACCATCTACTAATGTATAGGATTGAAATTTACACTGGTGAAAGAAGTGAGGATCCACAGATGAAATCATGAATTACTGAAATGCTGGAATATGTATATGCAGCCTACATTTTTCCTTATTTTATTTTGAAAGGAGAAAAGATAAACCTTTTTCGAGCTGCAAAGCAAAACAAAATCATAGAAATACCTTCAAAAGTTATTGATTGGGGAAAATATATTAGCTATACCAATGCCCAGAACTCTCCAACACTATGTTACAAACATGCCAGAATTACACAAACTTCCAAAGGCTACTAGATCCCAGCACACAATTCATTCACCAGATGAATCCACTAAATCAATGATTTAAAAAAAAAATAGGGGCAGCTAGGTGGCTCAGTGGATAGAGCACCGGCCCTGGATTCAGGAGTACCTGAGTTCAAATCCGGCCTCAGACACTTAACACTTACTAGCTGTGTGACCTTGGGCAAGTCACTTAACCCCAATTGCCTCACTAAAAAAAATAAAATAAAATAAAATAAACAGAATACTGTCTCTTGGGTTCAGGACCCAACGTTCCTACAGGAAAAAATACTGTGAAACTTGAAATAAACTTAGTTACTCTTGAAGACATCAGAATTTTGACAGATCTGAAAAACTTCCAAACTGCAGACCTGCTCAAGAACTTTGGCCAACGGACTATTTTTTTTTTACTGTAGCCATATGTACTAGTGATCAGAGGTGCTTTATTTATTTATTTATTCATTCATTGATTTTTTTTTGGTATTTATTTGTGCTTAATTCCTAGCTGCTATCTTAGAGAGAGACTATACGGTCTAGGACAGGTTCTAGGACTCTATCTTAGAACCTTGAAAAGGTTGACTTTCCCCTCCTCTCCTACTTTTTTAAAAAGAAATCTAAGTTATTCTTTATGTAACTAATCCTCTGCTACTTCTCTTTAGCACTAACTTATAGTCTTTTGAAATTTTATTATGACAAAGCACAAGTTTGCTCAAAAAAACGTTTTAGGTGTTATAATCTAAACTGTTAGGGAAAAATTCCGGCTAGTGTTTAGTCTTTACCTATCAACTAGAAGCTAAGAGTCATAGTTTGGGTTTCAGTAAGAAATTCTCTTGAGACTGTCCAGACCCTTACTGTTAAAAAGGGGGCGGGGGCAGAAGGGATTGAGGGGGAATGAGCGTCACAGGGAGAGAAGGGGAATAGAGGACTCATTAAGAGTTAGTGACATTTCATTTAACAAAAACATAAGGAGGAGAAGCTGTTATGAAGCAGAGACCAAAAAAAAGTAGACAATTCCTCATGTTACGTCTGGTGAACCAAGAGGGAAATCTCAACGCCCACGAACTGGGACCTACTCCAGGAGGGAAACCTTAGACCACTACGTCAACCTCTTACAGTAAACATGTTTTGCAGGTTTATACAATTTAAAAGGAAAAAAACACTGGGATAGGAACAGTTAGTGGGGGCCGAACTAGTAAGGAAATTTGCCTATGGAGGAGAAAAAAGTTTTCTTCCAATGCAATAAGCATGTGGGATACCTTTATTCTTGTCAGAATGTGCCTAAGAAGTGAGGCCTGATAAACCACAAAAGTTTCCATTGTAAGCTTGCCACATCTGCATTGGCCTGGCTGGTTGAGGGCCCAAGGCAACTCCCTGTCTGGCCCGGCACCAACAAAAGTACACCAGAGCAATTTATACCTTTCCAAAATGCAAATAATTCAAATTACAGACATAACACAAAGCTGAAGCAGACACATTTCAGGCATTCCCGTTAAAAAGTTTTGCTCTCTGGACCCACCAAAATATATGGGAAGCTTTGAAGGGCCAGTTCTTGGGGCTTTCCCCCAATCAATCTGATGACCCCCCGCCCCGGGAGATATGGAAGGCCATTTCAGACACTGGCTTCCCTTTTGCATGGTGGAGGGAATTCAGAGAAAATAATTTGACCATTAGCATAGCTAGAATCATTTTGCAGTCCTATCTTTGGAGGGAAAGCATGTGGTTCTTTCTTCTATGGCTTATTCTCATCTCCTAAGGGCAAGATACATAGCGATTTACTGGGCTGCTGGTATCCTTTGAGACTTTTAAATGGCAGAGGGAGAATCTAGACAGAAAAAAAAAGTTGCTAATTGGAAAACCAAGGTTCAAGTCCTGCCTTTGATACATACCTGCTTTATTATTCTAGGTAAGTCTTTTAATCTCTGAGTGTGGTAGGCAAGTCTCTAGGACTCTTGAGTTGCTGACCTAAAGGGAATTCCCTTATCTAGAAGTAAACTATACTAATGAAATCACAAGTCCAGTCCCTATGATCCCTCCTAACAACCTCATAACTTTTAGGAATCTCTACCAATTTCTCACTTTTTTCAGCATCCATTAACCATTTTACACCCAGTCCTCCCTATGAGAAACACCTGGAGTCATCAACAATTGAAATTACGGCTCTTAAGATCCATTCAATTTCTCCCAAAGCAGATGAAAGATGACCAATTCTGCCAAATGGATCCATCATGGCCTAGGGCTGTCTTCTGCAAGGCACCTGAACTTGAAGGTGAGGGATGGATTCAGTCCCATCCAAAACCCACGTTCCACTGGAAAGGGAAATGGCCAACCCTGAATGGGCCTTTGTGTTTCAGCCTTATCAAATCCTCATTGCATTTCTCAGTGCTCCAGGAAACTGCATAGAAGTCCAGGGGTAAAAATATTCCAAATCATTAGGGAATTCCCTACAGCATGAGTCACAGAAAAGGCTTCCCCACCACACCCAGCTAGAAGATTTCTACACAAACAGGGCACTGTGGGTCTGTTCCAACACTCCACAGGACTGAAAAAGAAGCTGTTTAAAACTCACAATGTCAATTAGTCATATATATTGTAGTGTTTTTCTAGGGCTGAGGGTTTTTTTCCCCATACATGAAAGCAACCCAGAGTTTATTTAGGAGCCATAAAAGCTTTTCTAAGACACACTCTATTATTTTCTAATCCTTCTTGGTGTGTTGGGCTTTATTCTTAGATGTATGGCTATGATTGTGTTTCTACACACCAGAGAATGAGTTCTGGATAGTTAGAACTCTGTGAGAACACTGGGATCAACACATATTAACTAAAATGGTTCTACACTCACATGAATTAAAAGATAGAACAGAAACAACAAAGTATAGAGATCAAAAAAGGGTCATAAAGCAGAATGCATGTGACAGTCTTTTCTGGGATCACCAATCCCATCAACCCATGGGCTATATCTCTGCATCGGGAGACTGGGGAAAAGGAGAAGAAAATGCAAAATGGACATGTCTCTAGACAAAGACTTTTTGGCTTCAGTGACTCCAATACCTACAATGGAATACTACAATTTGTTTCATTTTGTTTTTAGGAAAATGAAAGAAAGGGAGGGAGAGGCAGAGACAGAGAGACAGAAGGAAAGAGAGAGACACAAAGAAACCAACAGATAGAGACTAAGAGAGACACAGAGTCCACATTTAGAATTGTTTCACAAATATATTTAAATCAAACAGAAAGCAATGCCTGAAAATTAAGGCACTCCTCTTCTTAGGAATCCTTATGTCTACTACCCCCTCCTCCCCTTATTCTAAAATTCTCACCAAATGCAAAGAAGTCATCTATGTCAGAATCAATATCAACTTGTTTTTAATCAGGATGTAAACCATTTTTGGCAAACTCTTACCAAATTCTCCCTAGGAACTAAAGTAGGCAAAGTTACCCAAGATAATTATATATAATATCAATTGGTTTTACCCCAAAACACAAGAAAGAATATGAAGTTGGAAAGGAGAAGGAAAAATAAATCAATTTCCTCATTTATTTATTCATATTAGTTTCTGTCTCGATTCGATAATAGCCTAAGTGAGCTGCCTCTATTGGTATAGCAAGAAAACTCCATTCTGTTGAAATGAAGGTAAAATATGGCATGCTGTCAGGACATAAAATTGAGTCACAGAACTTCGGAGTTGGAAGGGACCTGAGAAGCCAGTTTGTCCAACCCATACCTGAATAAGAATTTTCTCTTCATACCCATTAAGTGGGCAACTAGACTTCACTTGAAAACCCCCAGCAAGGAGAAACCTATTACCTTTCATGGAAGACTATCCTACTTTGGGATTGATTGCTAAATGTCATGGAATTTTTCCCTACAGAAAGTATGATTTTTCTTTTTTAAGCTTCCATCCATCACTCCTAGTTTTGCCCTTTATGGCCAAACGGAATATGTCTATGCCCTCTTCCATTTGCATTTGACAGTCATCATGTTCTTCTCTTCTCCAGGATAAACATTGCCCTTCTTTTTAACCAGTCCTTATATAGCATAATCTTGAAACCTTTCCTCATCCTGGTGACTCTACTTTGGCCACTCTCTTCTTCATCAATTTCCTCCCTAAAATGTGCTGCCTAGGACTGAATAGAACACTCCAGGTGGGGTCAGACCAGAGTAGAATAGAGGCACTATATCAAATCTCTAGTCCCAGACACTGTGCCTTTCTCAATGTAGCTTAACATAATATAGTTTTGGAGCTCTTTTTAGCTGTGAATTATAAAGTTGAATATTATTAAACTTTAGTCTACCCAGACCCCCAGATCTTTTTCAGCTGAATTATAATTCTCTTGGTTTTCCCAATCAGAACTTGGTCTGGCTTATTTTTTAGTCTATTATCAAAGAGCTGTGCTAGGTGAACTTAGCAAAACTGCTTCCTATCACACTTCTATCTTGACTCTGCCCTCCTTCAGCTGAATTATTCTGTAGCCACACACCTCTCTCATCTTGTACTTGCACAATTATTTTAGACCTCAGTGTAAGACTTTGCACTTATATCTATTAAATTTAATCTTATTAGATTTAGTGAAATGTTCCAGCTGTTGAACTCTTTTTGAAGCTTAGGTTTTCATATGTATTAACTATTCCTCCCAGCTTGTAATTATTTGAAAATTTGATAGCCATGGCATCCTTATGCTTTTATCCAACTTATTGATCAAAATGTTAAATAACATGGGATGAAGGCTAGATGCCTGGGTCATGCCACTGGAGATCCCTTTCCAGTCTGACATCAAATCCTTATGGTCTGGTCACTCCACCAGTCCTAAATTGCAATTTCATTGTACTGTCATCTGTATCTACTTCATGCAAAAGAATAGCATCTGATCTGTCAAATGCTTTGTTGAAATATAGGTAGAATTCAGTAGCATTCTGTTGATCTGCCAGGTGAGCTGCTCCATCAAAAGAAGAAATAAGGCTAGTCTGTTAGTAATATGCTCTTCGTGAAACCATAGAGGATTTTTTAAGTCACCATTTCAGTTTCTAGATGTTCCCTAACCAACTGTTTAACGACATGACCCAAAGTTTTACAAGAAAGTCAAATTCACAGGCCTTTTCCAATCCTGCAGTATGCCTCCATTCTTTATAATCTTTCAGAGATGATGGACAAAGGCTCCACAATCACAGTACCCGAGTTCATCCCAGAGAGGTGACTTGAACTCATTGGGGGCAACCAGGTGCTATTTCCTGATTTCTCACTTACCTTGGGTATCACCTCCCTTTTAGATTCTTTGACAAAGAAAACAGAAGCAAAATAAGTGTTGAACAGCAGCTCTGTCTTCTGTCATCCATTATCTTCATCATGTCTACCATATACAGTGATTCTATTAATTATTTGATATTTTTCCCAATGTAGCTTTAAAAAAACCCAAACCCAAACTCCTTAACCTTCCTCACCAATTTTAACTCACTCCTGTCCCTAGTCTTCTAGTATCATGCCATGCCAACATTAAGTTTACAGTATATAATTTTATGTTAAACCCACTGTGTAGCAGAACTTCCCTCGAGGTATCACCACCATTCAAATTTTTAAAAAACCATACTGAAATTAAGAGCAAGCTTCACGCTCCATGTGACCATTTCCTATTGCCTCCAGCCCCCAAATGGCAAGACTGTCAATATCAAGAACAGAAAATTCCAAGCAGACTACTGGCAGGGAGATGGACCCAGATGTTCTTTCATATGTGTCAGGGATTGGAAGCAAACACTGATTTCTGAGTCTTGGCTCCCTAATCACAGGGGGGAAGAAGGCCTTTGATCCATCCACATGTAATGATGGTGTTGGCTTAAAAGGAATGGAAATGGTTTGAGGGAGCTGGTCAGGCTAGAGGTAAGTGAAAGAAGTTAGAGATAAAGAACCTATCGGACTGCCAACATCACCAAAACAAAAACAAGGATGTTACCTGACAAAGTTCAAATGGTTACCATGCAAAAAAATGTCAACCCCTTACTCACAGTTGATGGTAGAAGCTGCATCAGAAAATTATGAATCAGTTGAACACATATACATAAACATAGGTATACACATGTAGATATAGGTACATGTGGATACATATGTATGTATTCATATACACACACCAAGATATGCCACATTGTCCTTTGATGGATAGGAATCTACCATAACTTCTTTATCCTTTCAAGTTAATTTCTTTTGAAGATCTTTGACATTATTGCTTAAATTCAGAATTATAGGATGATTGCTCAATTTTTATACCGCACAAGCAAAAGAACAAAGTAAAACCTTCCTGAGGAATAATAATAATGACAGTTCACATTGATATAGTGTTTTGGATTTACAAAGCACTTTACAGATATTATCTCCAAGGACTTGATACTACCTCTTCATCAGTAAAATCTTTCCAGAAGGGCAATTCTTAGGGCTAAAAGATCATAGATTTAGTGATGGTAGAGACCTCAGATTTCCATCTAGTTCAACCCTCTCAGGAGGATCTCAGGCCCAAAAAGGTTAAGTGATTTACCCAAGGCCACACAAGTAGTAAATAGTGTGGTTGGGATTTGAAACATACCAAATTCCTAGCATGGTTAAAGGGCTAAATCTATTTAAAGCTATTAAATATATTTCTGCTGCAGATATCACACAGCAAGAGCTGTTCTTTCTGGAGGAAAGCTTAGTAGAGTTGTGCTAGATTCTACAAAGCTTAAGGTCTCATAGTTAACTTCTTGAGATTATATCTCTGCAGGCTTTTTCTGGACTGTGTGAATCAAATATTATGGTGGAATTGGCTATATTAAATACAACCTCGGGACGTCAGCACTGTAGTATTTTTATGTCTGGGATGATCACAGACATTCATAAGCAAGAATGATGACGACAACAGTACATGTGAATGGATATTGTCCCTCATGATCTTTGCCGTTTCCTATGTCAAATGGCCAGGAAAATCTGAAACATGGAGGTATTTTCCTACATGCTCTGTCATGCTTTCCGGGTATATGTGCAAAGATTCCACTATCACTTGGTGAGACTACAAGCCCAGAGGTATCGATTTCCAGAAATCCTTTAAACTACCAATATATCTTGAAGAATTAGAGGCACAAATGACCTTCATGTGAACTTTAGTATTCTCAATTCCTCCCACAGCCCTCTGGTTCCTGCTACAGAAGCATATCTTCCAGGTTGTCTCTAGATTTGTGTCAATGTATATAATCAGTTCGGTTTCATCAAGGATGGTGTGCTGACCCTTGAAAAACAAGAGATGAGAGAACAAATCACAAAGCAGTGCCTGTCTAAAGGGGATTCTGTCACTTGCTTATTTATTGCGTGAGCTACAGTTTGATTACCAATGTGAAACATGACCCCCTTTTTGGCTGGATGCCCCCAAACTGTGACTGCTACTGGCAGTGGAAAGAGCAATGGAAAGATCTCAGGGAATTTAAGATCTCTCACCAAATGGAGCTCTGCCAAGCCTCTGGTCACTGGCCGCTCATCACATCTCGTCAAAACAGACTCCAGCACTGGAGCTTTCCAATGCATCAGACGAGAGCTAAAAAAAAAGAAATATCCATGTGCTGTTCCTCAACTGACCCACCCTCTCCAAATGCTATTAAAAGTGCTTTCTTTTTGACATGAGAGGTTTACAGATCATCTTTCATAAACTGTGTGACCTAATGTAATAATATTGCATTTTAATACCTGCTGTGTGAATAGTTAACTACTAAAGGGGGGGAAAACCCATTCCCCAAACCCCTAAGCTTTGCTCAGGGCAACATTCAGCTGGTGAAACTGAGATTTCCCAATTGTATCATATGCTTCTAGGCAAAAATTTCACCATGCACACTAATTACAGCAGGCGGTGTTCATCACCTCATTCTTTGGCAAACTTCAAACTTCATAGTCACTGAGCATAATGCCTAGGGAAAATTTACTTTGTAGCTTGGTCTCAGGATTCTGAGCATGGTGGAATGAAGGCTAATTTGAAGTGTCTGGGTAATTAACAGCATATTTGGGACCACTGGGATCCATAAACATGAAGTCATACAAGTAGACAGTATTACAGGACTATTTGATTTATTAAACTTGGTGGCAGCTCCATGTGCTGAGCACTTGACAAGGTATATTTGCAATGGGGAACTCTCTGAACATGTTCCTGCAAACACATAAACAATTTCTTGAACCTGAAAAAGTCTTCACCTGAGCTTTTTAATGGATTGTCAGTAAGGCACTGGATACAATGGCATTGCTGCCATTTCATTCGCACATAGTCTTAGAGCTTATTGGTAGGGATAGAGATGGAGAATGGACCAGTGGTTTTAATGGTATACAGAATTCCCATGTGGGGAAGCTCTCTCTACCAATGCAGGTCAGCATTTTCTTGGCAACTTGGAGTCTTAGAGAGTCCTAGAGCCCTGAGAGCTTAAGTGATTTATCCAGGATCACACAGACAGTATAAATCCAAAATGGGACTCAAACCCAGGTTTCCTGGCCAGGCTGCCTCTAGCTTCCTGGTAGAAGGCTTGAAACACATGCATTATGCTAAATTTAAAAAGTAAAATGCATCCATTCTCAGGGGGAAAATCATTTATTATCAAGAGTTTATAGAACTGGAAAAAGTACATCAAAAGTCAATACCCTTGGAAAACCTTTTCATTTTTTTCTGTCACTAAAAAGATTTGCTCTTGAGTAAACATTTTACATTTGTAATCCCATGTAATTTAAAAAAATTTATATGAAGCAGAAAGTCAATGTCTTTCGATCTATATTAACTTTGGCCAGCTATTGAGAACATCAATTATCTCCAATTTATCTGGTATCCATTTTTAGTTATTTACATGTCTCCCCATTAGATTGTGACCTCCTTGAGAAAAGGGATGGTTTTTGCCTTTCTTTGCATCCTTGGAACCTACCTCTCTGTCCTCCTTTCAAAATTCAGCTTTAATGCCACCTTCTGAAGTTGGCCTTTCTATGTTTATCTGGAAGCCATAGCCTTCCTAGCTGTTAAGGCTAAAATTCTAGCTAGTCTGTCTAAAATATCTAATGAGTGGTCACCAATAAATTATAAGCTTTAGCAAGAGTTAGACTTTTAAGCATTTATTAAGGAGAATAAGAATTTGGTAAAGAGAGAGAGAGAAAGGCCTACATTCATCTATCTATTAAAGGGAGAGCACATTTCTAGCTCCGCTCTCCACCAGAGTCCAAAGGAAAGAGCACGAGTCAGAGCACCCAGCTCTTCCTTCCTCCCACTAGCAAACGTCACTTCCTGAAGCCAAAGAAAAGACGCATGTTCCTGCCCTCAAAGACCTTCCTTTCATGGCGGAACTTTTCTACAGTGTCTCCAGCAGGTGGCGTCATTCCAATCGTTACATAGCTGAGATTGCCTTCCATCCACTCTGTATCTTGTATAAACCTAATTATTTATATGTTGCCTTCCCCACCAAAAACCTGAGGGCTGGGGTTGTTTTTAACCAGTACTCAGCATAGTGCCTGGTAGACAGAAAGTGTTTACAAAATGCTTGTTGACTGATTGAATTCTCCACACGCTTCATAAATGACATTAAATTCTGGGGAGAATTCTGTAGTTTACTTTCTGTTTTCTAACATTCATGGTATAACTAGAAGTCAGATGAAGAAATCAGAGATTTTCTAAATTCTATAGTCTATTATTTGGGGATATATTTTCAGGGAGTATTAAGAAGCTATATTTCGATATATGAAGAGTCTCAGATTAACCTCTCCCCTTAAAACTGAAATCCCACCTTTCTTCCTTTCTATCACCTCAAGCCCCTTGACAAAGGAGCAGTGGAGATGTACAATGATCACCATTTCCGTAGGGAAGTAGGAGCACTGGGCAGTTGTTCCCATCAATGTGCTCCCTGCATGAAAAGCAAAAAGCTGTCATTTTAGACTAGAGCAAAGCAAATGCCCTCAAAAACTACTTTTTGAGTAGTCTGTCTTCCAGCCTAGCCATCTTAAACTAAAACCATTCTAGCCTCTTGCTCTGTTTTTAGGTGTATCCAGGTTACCCCTTTAGTTTCACTCTCTAACCTCCCTCTAAGCCTAAACTAAGCACTCTCTAAGGGTAGATGAATAAAGAAGTAAATTAGGGGAGAAGCAAGAAGCTGATACATCATCTATGCAGCACAGGCCTAAATATGGAGTATGGGTGGGCCAAGACATTATGTATTTCTGCCAGATTTTTCCAGCATCAAAAGGCACATCTATTTAAGCAAGAGATTTGACTAGTGGATTAACCCTTCCAATGCCTTTAGAGATAAAAGGAAACAGACACTTAAAAGAGAGTTAGGTGGTGGGGGGAAAGAAAGGCAAAAAAGAGAAATAGGTGAGGAGAATAAGAAAAATGACTTTTTACTTCTAAAATGTTTTTTAAACCACACCTCTGATTCGGTACACTGGTACAGGGAGTTCCTACTCAAAATATTCCTCTGCCAGTGCAGTTTAGAACCTTCTCTTCAATCTATAGTCTTAGAGTATTGTCTGGAAGCACTGAGAGGTTAAATGACTTGCCCAGGGTCATATGGGTCCTGTATGGGTCAGAAGCAAACCTTAAAAAAGTAATAATAGCTGAAACATATATAGAATTTTAAGCTTTACAATTACTATACTATGCCTATGTTAACTCGGTCGATCCCTGCAATAACCCTATGAGGTAGGTAATATTATTATCCCCATTTAACAGATAAAGAAACAGGCTAAGAGAGATCAAGTGATTTGCCCAGGGTCACACAGCTAGTAAATGTCTGAGGTAGGATTTGAACTTGGGTCTTTCTGACTCTAAGTCTATCTAGCTTAATCACTGCACCACCTGAGGTCAATTTGATATCAACTCTGTCATGCTGTCTCTATCACCTAAGCCATCTTAATTTGTGACTTGAAAAAAAATTACTTTTTTCCCCCAGCCCTAGCAAATTAATGGAAGGAAAACACATTTAGCTAAATGGAATTTCAAATGGTATTTTCTAATATTAAAAGAAAGGCAGACAAAAGAGTTGGAGAATAAGAGGCCAGGTGAAAAGGAGGAGAGAGGCAATGATGTGGGGAAGTATGGAATTACTAATGGAAAAGAAAATAATAAAACAGAAACATAAACCATTTACAAAGCTGCTCTGCCCCCTACCCTCACACTGGGCTATATTTCTATTTTATTGGAGCAAGGATAAAAAGAAAAATGTTCCATCCCTCTGTTTCCATCAGTAACCGCCCAGGAACACCCATCTGGGTATTTTGGATATTTGGGGTGTTCGAGATTAGAGAGTGTTTATAGTTGCCCTCTGCCTTATCCAGTAGAGAAGGACTGTCCAACCAATCCTTGATTTCTAAGTGTGATCCCAAAAGGTATCCTCTAGGGAAAGGGGCAGGGACTTGGGTCACCTGCATCACGGGTTCCATAATTTTCACTCAAAGCACATTATATAACACTCCCCCATTCCCATATGCAGGCCACTGACTCCTAGTTCATTCACCACTCAAAAAAGAATCTCAGCTGTCTGCTTGCAAATAATTTAAATATTTGCTTTGAGCACGTGTAGAATGTCTACTCACCTTCATGTCTTTAGAATTTCTGTTCACGTTATAGCTGTCTATCTTGGAAGGTAGGTCACAAGAGGCCAGGAGCCCCAACTGTTTAATTGACTTTTATACAGAGCTCTTTCAAAGAAGCAAACATGCATTAAGAATGAGCTTCTGGTGATGAGCAGAAGGATGATTCCATGTCAGACCTGTCCTCTCAAGCCCCAGATAAAATGACACTGTAGGGATGTACAATTAAATACAGAATACTGTAATGATGAAGACTATGTGTCCAAACTGATTATAAAACAAAAATCAATCCAAATAGGTTGGGGTTTAGGATCTCTTGACTCCTACTGATGGATACTGGAAAAGTGCTATCATATCATAGATATGCTTCTGAAAGTAAGTAAATCCACTTTGCTATGGGTAAAGAAGTGAAGCACAATTTTTGTTTAAGCTGGAAATGCAGTGGATAAAGCACTGGGCCTGAAGTCAGGAAAAACCTGAGTTCAAATATGAACTCAGACACATGCTAGCTGTATGATCCTGGGCAAGTCACTTAGTCGCTGCCAGCCTCAGTTTCCCCATCTGTAAAGTGGAGATGATACTAGCACTTATCTTGAAGAATTATTATGAGGATCAAATGAAATAATATTTATTTTTTAAAGTACTTAGCACAGTGTCTGGCACATAGTAGGCACAATGTAAATGCTTATTAGCTTTCCTTCCTCTTTAAGCAATTAAAAATAAAAATCAGCATATTCAGTATGCATATCTACATTTCACACAATTAACAACTTTTTTGTATATTTTTTAATCTATATCTACTTTTATATTTGATTCTTTAGTGTGACTCTCTACGAACTCAGAGGAAGGAAAACATGAGTCTCTCCTTGACACAAACTGGTTGTGTAGCCCTGGACAAGTCACCTAAGCTGAGTTTCGAGCAATGCTCTAAAACTATAAATTGCAAAACAGTAGTTAGCATGCTCTCACAGAGAGTCTTTTGCATTTATGAAATCACAGTTCTAGACTCAAACAAAACAGACATTCTGACAGTACATGTGATATAGGAAACTTAAGTGTTTATGGATAGATTATCCATTTGTGGATCATTGGGTAGGTCAATTAATCAACAAGCACTGTTTAAGTATCTACTGTGTGCTAGGCACCATACTCATCCCCGGGGATACAAAGATCCCTGATCTCAAGGACATAGTGTGATCCTGAGCTACTTAATAGAAGGGATATGTTGGAGAGAGGTCACAAGCATAGAGAGCCTCAGTGTCTGGTTATAATTGTATTCCAAATATAAAGAAATTTTATATTATTATTGCGAATTTGTGCCTACTCTCAGCCTTGTTACTAGCGATAGTCAACAGATTACTATGTACATGCCACAACAACCCTGCAAACATTCAAAACCTCACCGCTACATACAGCTTTCATGGGAAGAGCTGGCTCATTTCTGAATTTTCAACATTTTTTGACATTTGACAAAGAAATCCCTTGAGCTTCCCTCTCTGCTTTGAGGCAATCAGAAAAATATAATCACCAAAGGAAGAAAAGTAAGTTCACACCTCATGTGTGCATTCTACTATTTTCCCATACATACATTAAACAGCCTCTTTGATTATTAGCCATTTCATAGCCAGCCATAAGTATCTGTATACTCCTCTCATCCCTGCTCTGTCTCTGTCTCTGTCTCTGTCTCTCTCTCACACACACACACACATACATCACAGTGGCTAGCACATAGTAGGTGCTTAATAAATGGTTACTGCCTAACTGACTGATATGCATGCTTTATATTTAGATGCCTCCATCTACAGTGAGAAGGGAAGTAAAACATACTTTTTTTTTGGCGGGGGGGGGGGGACAGGGCAATGAGGATTAAGTGACTTGCCCAGGGTAACACAGCTAGTAAAGTAGAATATTCTAAAGACAATGTAATATAAGATCTTGAGTGAGAGGTAAAAAAGGGAGTAAGACCCATTGATGCTTAACTTTTCGTAAAGGAAAGCTTGGGTGGATGCCAATGATTCAAAAGCAGCCCAAATCTGACAGATTAAACCTCTTAGAATATAGCTGCCATTTGTGTCCCCTCTTATGTGGCTCTGGTTCTTGGATGACCATTCTCCACTGTCTTTCATCACTAGAAAATGTGGTCTGATGTACAAGCCATAAAGCACTGACCTAAATCCCTTGAAATAATGACTTATTTCAACACTTGAATTTTTTTATAACACTGTAAAAGATCTAAAAAAAAATTATACTACTCTTCTGAAAAGCCCCATTATTTATCTACCCCAGAGACTGAGGAATATATTACAAACAAATACCAGCTTAAACAAGTCCTTTGTGACATTTTTCTCACAATACTCAACTACCCAAGTACTGCCCCCTTCAGCTAACTACTTCTTTTCTCAAAATCTGTGCAGAAATCCTACCAGGATGGTTAATATTTAATATTCTACCAAAGTCTGACTTTTTTTTCTATAGCCAAATGGAGCAAGTAAGGGGTTAAATGAAAACTACAGCTCTGCTGTCTCTGCACCAGCACAATCATTCTTCAGGGATTCCCTTTTGTATGAGTCACTGATAGAACAGACAGACTGCACACAAGGAGGCCAAGATAATGTCATTTCTCAAGAGATTTCGAGTGCTAAGAACTAGCCCTTTAAGACGAAAAGGAGGGGGGCGGGGAAGAAAGTGAAGTTAGAGGGATCACAAACCTTAAAGGAAATTAGAGTATGCTCAGTATTGAGGTCCTTAAAAAGTGAAACAAATCTCTGTGAACAAGATATGTACAAATGTAAAAAAACACAAAAGGCATCCTGAATTATATTGCCTCATCTGATGTTGTTTTCCCAAATACGATACATAAAAGATAAATGAGAATGATAAGAAGTAGTTCTATCATACGGTATATAGTTTTTTGACATTTGGGACAATTATAACAGCCCTAATTTTATGTGATTAGTGGCTACCTGTAGAGTCTGAGGGTGGGAGGATTAGGGAAGAATCTTCATGACTAGGCCAATATGAATAATTTACATTAAATAATCTGAACTTTGCAGAAGGCTACTTCACACTGGACTCTAATTCCTATCTTGGTTGTACTTGCAAGTGGTGTTTTAAAACACACACACACACACACACATATGCACACACGTCACACATCACACATGACCAAAGCAGAGAAAAAAGCTAGATGATTTCATGGAAAGCCTTTAAAGGGTAAGTGGTACTATAGTGTTTGGAATTTAAATCAAGTTCAGTGTTTTTTCTGAAAAAGAACTAAAAAGAAAAACTTTTCATAAGCTGATGACATAGGGTGTTTGGTTGCAATAACATTTCAGGTTGTATTAGGAAATGCAGTAAATGATAAATTAAATGTAAGAAAGCAAACCCAGAGGAACAAAATTACATAGGCATTTGTTGAGTTAAATGCCTATTTGTGAACATATGATTTACATGTATACACTCATATGTGTATGAATATATAAACCACTTGAATTAAATACTAATGTGAACTTATATGAAACTACAATATCTGGCTTGAATACATATGTACTTATTGAGTATATATTTATATTTCTTATATTTGCTACCTTTGTGGTTCTGCATTAATTGAAAAATGTTACTGAAGGGAAGCTAGATACATATTATTGGAGCCTGCATATTATCAGAAGGGCAGCTACATACATTTACATCCATATAAGAAATACAGTACAGTGTAGTAAAAAAATATTGGAAGTAATGTCTAAAAATGAGTTTGAGTGAAAACTATGATACCAGCTGTATCACAGTGAACAAGTCATTTAACCATCTACTTCAGATGATGAAGAAAGCTCTTTGCAAACTATAAAACAATGTCTAAATGTGAGCTACACTTATTTAAGTCAAAACATTTACAGGTGACTGACTAACTGCATATTCACAGAATCACTGAATATTATTCTGTAACATCTCAGCCTTAGTCTGAACATGACCAGTGGTAGTGAGTGTACTCTGATGCCAATTCTTTCTTTACAGCACCGATTGTTCAAATCCTCCCATTAAGCAACCCCCTCCACCTTTCCCCATTGGTCTTAATTCTGTCCCTTGGAGCAACACAGAATAAATTTAATCCCTCTCCCATCCGATAGCCCTTAAAATATTTGAAGACAAACATCATACTCTTCTGGCCTAAGAATTATAAATAGTGAAGGAGAGCCACAAAGAGAGCATTAATTTTCCTTCTGAAACAGAGCCCAACCAAAAGTGTCTCTCCTGAAAGGTAATTTTAGCTAATTTGTAACAAGAGATATCTAAATACTGTCTTTAAATTCCTTCCCAGTGCTACATCTTCTCATATGCACAAATACATATATTTTAAATTGTAATTTAAATTTAAGTAATTTCCAAATTAATCCTTTAGAATGTTTTCCAATAATGCAAATTCTTTTTTTAAAATCATTGTTGTTACTTAAATTTTCTTTATAATTTAAACTTTTCCCCCACCCCTGTATTATGTTCCTGATTGCACAGGCTTGCCAAGTTAAATACTAGAGACATTCAAATACGTTTTGATTGAAGCACTTAAGTTTCCTGCAAACTGTATAAAATCAAGGATCCCATTATGAAGGCTGAATGCCTCAGTGGTTTTCACTTGATTAGAGTAAGTGTTGGATTGGCTCTGCTTTTAAGAACATTTCAATTGGTAAATGTACCAAAAAAAAAAAAAAAAAAGGCAGTACAACAACCCGTAACCCCTAAATCTCATACATCCCATCCTGACTTCTGGAAAAATGACTTGAGCCCTCTGAAATTGTCTGACCTTCCTGGAAGGAAATGACTGTACTAGAAATTCCTGTTCTTGAATGACAGAGAGATGATAAGACAAAAGAGAACTCCAAAACACTCAGTTAAGTTCAGGGATATATTGATAGGCAGGTGAGAAATTTTGCCATTAGAGAAACTCTTGGCAGACTTCAAATCTCAAAGAAAATGAAAATAAATTAATGTTCTTACATGCTCCATTTTTTTCAGAGGACATTGTTTAATTATTTAAAAAAAAACTATTGTAAATGTATAATGCTGATTTAGCCAGAAAATCCAAATTGATTTAATATATAATACATTCCTTCACTTATCACAATGCTCCTATACATAGTACTCCTATTCACAATACTCATATCAAATTTTATTTGAAAGAAATGAAATGAGACAATTACCCTGAAAATACTCCAAACACAGAAAGAAATAAAATTAAAATTAGTAGGAAAAAAATCTTTCCATCATCAGTCTATAAGCAACAATTACTTAGAACCCTCTGGCATGCAAAGTGCTCTATAAGGCCCAATATCAATGCTATTAAATTCAGAAACATATCTAATAGGAGCACATTTGCTGGGGTAACTGACAGAGAATATCTCTGGGGGATTTGAAACAATAGCCAAGGCCAGAAGCGAAGTGGGGTTCAGGCCACTGAAACCTCAGAAAACAATTAGCAAATTATGATAGTGTAAAAGTGGCCCTACATAGGCTACTCCAGGTATTAACTGAGGAGCCCTGAAGGTGCAGCCCAAGAAACATTCTCTCTAGAATTCTGCCTAAAGACACCTGAGGTTAACAAAGGCCATGTATACAAAAAGACTTTGGGTTCTCTAAAAAGAAAACTCTCATCACACCAGTGATACGGGTCAATGGATTTATATAGTGATCATTGACAAAGATGGAAAAAGGAACTAAACCCCATAAAATGTGATGCAGCATGCATACTAGGTAGGGGGGAAGAGGGAAAGAAAAAAAAAGACATTTACATGATAATTTTGTTGTATATTTGAAAGGAATAGCAAGTTGTGCATAGTAGAGTTGAAGTTTCATGTACAATTATCTTTTTTATTATACTATGTTGTAGAAATGCTGCTTTTTATAGATTAAAAATTATTTTTAAAAAATATTTAAGTAAAAAAAAAACACTTGAACTGAAAAAGTCAGGAAACCTGTATGCCAGTCTCAGCTTTGCCTCAGTTTCCTTATCTGTAAAAAAGGGAATTAGAAAAGATAAATGCTAAGTTCCTTTCTATTACTAAGATTTGATGATTCTATATACATGGTGCCCCAAAAGTCTTGGTTCAGGTTTAAGCTACTAAAGCTTAAACCTGAACCATGACATTATACACACACATATATTTATATGTGTGTGTTTATACATATGAGTGTATAAATAGACACACATATACACATACTTCCAGGATGTCCCATAAGTATTAGTGCACATATAAACAGTGCTTTTCAAAATGTGCTGCAAAGGAGAAATATCCCCAGAGAAGAAAATGTGTTAATACATCTTGGAAAGAGGAATCAGGCAACCAGATAAGGGTTGTTTTATGTACCCATAGAGGCAGACATGAGGAAACTAAAAGTTGCATCCATTATGAAGAAATACATCTCAAAAGACAAGAAAACAAACTTTCAATTATTTCCTCCCAAAACAACACAAAGTCCTTGGGAGTTCCTGTGATATTGACAATAAAAGCTGTCAGGAGGAAACCATAGCTGGCTACAAAAATAAACTCTTAGCTCTTACTTTAAATGTCATAATTGTCAGTTCATGCAAAAATTCTTAACTGCCTGTATAAACATATTATGCAAAATGGTATTGTTATGTAGGTCATCTGCACAGCTCCTCCCCATTACTTGAAAAATATATGCAGAAGGACAACTTGTAATTAGAAGGTCTGTACTCTCCCCATTCAGGAATCAAGTTTCCACAAGCATCCAAAACAGAAAAACTAATGCAAGGCTATTTTTAAAGAAAATACCTGGTGCTTTTTCCACGAAAATTACTTTAGAGTCTTGCAGAAAATTGTGACCAGACAATATCATTTTTTTCCCACCGATCACTGGATAGCTGTCTGCACTTTGTTTCTCCACTAAAGGCAATTCTTGGGCAGATCTTTGGGCTAGAGGAAAAAATAACCACATATAAAACATAATTTTTTTAAAATAATGAAAAAGGCTTAGCAGATCTCTCAACACTTCTTTACATTACACAACAAATTATTTAATACAATATTCCTGAAAATGCTAAGGCTCAATAATGTAAGAGAATTTTGAGATCAGCATGATTTTCTAGTAAGTTGTTTCTGTATAGAATGGCATAATCACCCTCAGTTATCAAGTGGAGAATAGAAAACAAAGCTACATTAGTGATGGAATCAGACTTGAAGCAGACATCCCAGCCTTCAGTATTCACATTTCTGACAGATTCCTTGGCCTCTTATCATCCAATCATTCAAATGAGTTGTTTGGGTGAACCTAAAATATGGTCCTCATGTATTTTAAAGAAGCACCAGCAAAAATTTTGCAGAACAAAATTTAAAACACTTAACTTCTCAAATGATTCTCCTTACAATAATTGTTATAATTCATCTATATACATTGCCAAAATGAGACAGCATGGTATGCTGAATAGAATACCAGCCTCATAGTCTGGAAGACCCAATTTCAAGAGCTACCTCTTGAATATAATTGTCTCAACATATAATGGTTGTGTGACCCTGGGCAAGTTACTTAATTTCTCAATGATGCAGGTAACTCTCTAAGATTAAACTGAAAAATAACTGTTGATCCACAATGGTAGAAGGATTTTCCTTAGCTCATCACAACAATGAAATCACAAATCTAGAACATTTTTAAAAATCAAATCTTCAGTTTGAAAATAAGGTCTTTCATTGCATCTCTTCTATTCTCCAACTGAAAATTAATAATCTGTTGTGATTTATTTGTGAGGAGAAACCCAATCCCATTGTCCAGTAGACAATCCCATTTGAGACAATATCTCAAAATAGCAGAGACACAATATAGTCAACTGGTGGGTAAGATGTAAGCTTCTGGAGGACAGAGGCTAATTCTTTTTTGCTTCATTTCTCCAGTACCTAACTCAGAGTAGGCACTTAATAAATTCTTGTTGATTGATTGGTTTGTATGTCCAATACCTACACAGCACCACTGCTTTAAGAGTCGGTGCTTAATAAATACTTGCACATTGACTATCACCATTGCTATGGTTTAAAGAGTTGCCCCAAACTTTATCCCACATCTAGAATCCAACAAGAACTTAATTCTGAGAATTCTGGTGAGACTTTCATAACTGCCACCTTACCCTTCAGTTGTGGGATAATGGAGCTGTTCTATCAATCAAATCCTGAACAATAGAAGCATGCCTATGGTCTAGAATGATGGAAGGCCCAGAAATCTAGGTCTTTGGGTAGTTTGACCCCATCCCTAAGATGCTACCTTTGTAAGTGAGGAAGCTATGTGGTGGCAATGGATAGAGCACTGGGCCTGGAATCAAGAATACCCGAGTTCAAATCTAGCCTCAAACACTAACTGTGTGACTCTGGGAAAGTCACTTAGTTGCTAGTTAACCTCTGTTTTCTCAACTATAAAATGGGAATAATAATAGCACCTACCTCGGAAGATTATTTTGAGTATCAAATGAGATAATATTAGAAAGCACTTATCACAGTGCCTGGCACATAGTAGGTGCTATATAAAGGTTTATTTCTTTCCTTATCCCCTCACTCTCCTCCTTCCTGGTAGGAACATCTACCAACAAATCTATCCTTAAGCTCCAGAGAGTTCTACTGCTAATAACCAATCAATGACTTCCCTAATCACTTATTATGTGCTCAGTTTGGTACTTGGTGAAGTGGGGTACACATAGAAAACCAACAAACAGGAAACTGATCCAACAATTCAAGATAGTATGTAATTATGTCCTAAAAAATATTGGCTTAGATATCTGGGGAAGGTAGGACTTAAAGCCTTGAAAGAATGAAACCCAATTAAGGTTTTTGAGTCATATAGCCACATGAAAAAGCAGCATTTGGGGAAGATCCATCCAGGAGTCTTATAAAGGATAGATTAGAGGAGAGAAACTGGAATCTGAGAGGTATGAGATGATGAGCATTTGGATTTAGGAGGTGTCAATGGGAATGGAATGGAATAAATGGAGAATTGAATGGGAAAGCATTTGCTAAGCCCTTACCATGTGCAAATCCCTGTGCTAAGTACTGAGGATACAAATAGAAAATTCAGAAAGCCCTTTCTCTCAAGGAACTTGTGTTAAGGGGAGACAAAGCACATACATGAGGCTTCAGCTGGAGGAGAACGGATAGATAGACAATGAAAAGACAGACATGCACTGAAGGAAAATTCCATGGAATTTGGTGAATGATTTGATCTGAGGGGTGAAATGAAGGAATAAGAACAAGATAATGCTGTAATTTTTAACCTATTTTTTGGGAAATGATAGTGTCACTAGGACAGCAATCAGATGAATTCAAGAAGGGAAGAAGAAAGTGTCTTGGAGTGAGGCATATATGACAAATTCAACTTTGGACGTGTTAAGCTTAGGGTGATGGCTAGAATCACTTAGATGTTCAGTACACCATTGGAGAGCCAAGCTATAGCCTGTAAAAGAGGCTAGCTTTGGAGATGAATATCTAAGAGTCATAAGCACAGAGGTAACAGCTGAAGACATGAGGCTAGCTGAGCTCTGAGAGAGATAAGTAAAAATAGGGGAGAGCAAACTGGACCTTGGCACTTGTCCACAGTTAGGAAGCAAGAGGTAGAAAGGCCAAAGGGAATAAAGGAATCCTTAAGAGGTTGGCTTTCTGTCTGTTCCAGAAGCATGGAACTGCCACAAACAGCAAGGAAAGATCTCTCAAAAAGTCAGTCAGTTTGGCCCGAGCTTGTTTTAGCTTTGCTAAACCCACCCTGGAAATTCTAATGCCCATTTCCCTTATTCTCTCCTTCTCGATCACCACAAAGAAGAAGAGGGGTAAAAGACACTTAGGGCAACATAGAGAAGAGGTGTGTCTCTCAGTTCAGAATCAGCAATAATTTGCTAAAAGTCATGTATGAAATGAGTGAAGCTATAATATATACAAGCCAGAATTTTGTTTCCTAATAGACCCTTGTTTAGAAATGGGAGGGGAGCAGGGAAAAAGGAAGACAATTTGATAGGAACCATAAGAGTAAAAGAAGTAGCATGCTCAGACTGTTTAATGGGTTCACTCAAACTGAGGCTGAGAGGTGATGCAACTTGCCTCAGGTCACACAACTAAGTGGCAGAGGCAGGATGTGTGACCTGAGGCAAGTTATGTCAACTTTCTTGGCTTCATTTTCCTCCTCCGTAAAATGAGGGACTTAGACAAAAGGATTTAGTCCCAAAATTCTTTGGTTAAAAAAGGAATCATCAAGAACTTAATACAATAAATAGGACTATAAATTATATTTATTCCATATAAGAAAATTCAAATCCCCCACTCCCATTTTCTACAAATTCTTTGAAATTACAGGGAATTATTTACTGATAGATTTAAGATAGTCCAAAAGTCAAAATCAAAATTATTCATTTTCAGTTCCTCATGTAGATTTCAGGTTGAAATTAGTTAAATCATGGCGGGTATTGAATACACCAATGCATTATAAAGATTAACAAATGACCTCTAGATGATGATGGTGGTGGTGATGATGGTAATTATGATGATGGTGAAGAAAAAGATGGCTCATGTTTATGTTTTCAGACCATTTTACAAATAATATCTCACTTGATCATCATGGCAATTTCATGAGGCAAGTGCAATATTTATCCCAATTTTCAGATGAAAAAATTGAGGCAGATAGGTTAAGTGACTTCCCTAGGGTCAATACTACTAGTAAATATTTGACGCTGGATTTGAATTCAGGTCTTCCTGACTCCAGTCCAGCACTTTATCTACTGCACCTATATAAAATATGTAACTTATTTAAGTCCACATTTAGAACAATTATCAATTTTTGTCATACTATAACTAAATGTTTCTTTGTAACCATCAAAACTGAGACGATTCAGTATTCGTTTAACAAAGAAATAGACAATACTTTTCAGTGACTCTGAACCATCAAATTTATATTTTTGAATAAACAAGTTAATAATGATAATAATAGCCAACACTTATATAATACTCACTCTGTGCCAGGCACTGTGCTAAGCACTTTACAATTATAATTTCATTTGATCCACACAACAACCCTGGGAGGTAGGTGCTATTATTATCTCCATTTTACAGATGAGGAAAATGAGGCAAATGGAGGTTTAAGTAACTTGCACAGGGTCATACCACTACTAAGTATATAAGGCCAGATTTACACTCAGGTCTTCTTGACTCCAGGTTTGGTGTTCTATCCACTGTACAACCTAGCTAATGCACAAATGTAAAGAAAGAATGATATTAAACCCAAAAAGCAAAATTGCTATAATGAATTGTTCAAGTAATTATACATCTCTGTGCTTTTCATCAAGTCAGTGTAGAAAAAAGTTATCTCAAAAGTCTCTTCCTTCTAAATTCTTATAGTCTCTGGAAAGAAAGGGGAAAAGTGAATAGTTACTTACAACATTCAATGGGATTTGACGCTACTTGTAGAGATAGAGTTCTGCCATTAGACTGTGGAATATGAACGCGGAAAACCAGTCTCACTCGTGTATTCTTTCTTCCAATGTCAGTTTCCCCTTTCCGAAGTTCAATGTCTGAGTTTCTGAGTTTTAGGATTCCAGCACAATCAATACTGCTCAAAACAGAACAAAAGGCCATTTAATTGTTTTCCAGTTCCTCAACATAATAGAGTTGAAAACTTCTAAATTCTCATCCTTCAAAAAAAATGCCTTCTGAATCTCATCACCATGTTACCATAATGTCAATGGCATTATTGCAATATGAGTTATGCACAACTCCCAGTGCCATTGAGAGTTACCTATTTTTGTGTACTGTGGCAAAGGAAAAATGGATGTTTGAAGGTTAAGACATTTCAGAACAGTCACCAAGGACATCACTAAGACCGTATCTACACATGCCAAGTCAAGCAGATAACTGAAGCAATTTTGTAGATAATAATTTTGGACACATAGTGAGTCAATCAACATTTATGAAGCACCTACTATGTGTCAGGCTCTTTCCAAGCACTGGAATCATAAAGCTAATCATAAAGTTAACAACTATCTTGATTCTCCCCATCACTTGATATGAGTTAACTACATAACTATGGTGGGAGGGGGAGGAAGTGGAAAGTAGAACTAGCGATGTCATGTAGGAATAAAGGTATTAAAATCATTCTTTACTACCTCATGATACGCATGTTTTAATGATTCTTGAAGGAACTAATGTAGTACTGTCCAATCTCTCATTTTTCTGAGTTACAACTTTACATATATATATATATATATATATATATATATATATATATATATATATATAGTGGGGCAATGGGGGTTAAGTGACTTGCCCAGGGTCACACAGCTAGTAAGTGTCAAGTGTCTGAGGCCAGATTTGAACTCAAGTCCTCCTGAATCCAGGGCTGGTGCTTTAACCACTGCGCCACCTAGCTGCCCCTCAACTTATATTTTTATGATTCAAATAAGCTTCAGTTGCAGATTCCACAGAGTGTTGACCCATAATAATCCATAATATTTTTTTCTTTTCCCATAGTATTTATCAGAAATAATAGTAAAAAGAAATCCTACAGTTTTCCTATTTTAACACCTAGTGTTTAGCTAAGCCTCTAGAAAATGGAAATTTATAATGGGGTCCTCATAAGTTTTGGGTTTTTTTTGTTTTTGTTTTGTTTTGTTTTGTGGGACAATGAGGGTTAAGTGACTTGCTCAGGGTCATACAACTAGTAAATGTCAAGTGTCTGGTGCTGGATTTGAACTCAGGTCCTCCTGAATCCAGGGCCAGGGCTATGCCACCTAGCTGCTCCTCCTCATAAGTTTCAAGAACTTAAGTGGAAACTACCTTCATTTGTGCTTGAGTTGGATGGGTAGCTCTGGATGTTTCTAATCCAGCAAGCCCATGTCTGAAAATCTTGAAGTGCTCTGAGGCAATATGGTAAATGAACTGTTTTTTTTATAAGTACCACAAAACTATATTTATTGAAAGCATATGAAAGTCAGAATCCATTTGATTTCATCTCAGACCTTGGGATCCTGATTAGCAACCAACTCAAAGATTCACAAGATACTTGAAATTTCCCCAAGTTGAGGGAAAATTTGTATCTATTTCTCACATATATTTTTACAGCATAAATTTCCTGCAAAGATAAGTGATAATTTCACTGCAATTCTGATAAATAGAGGTAAAATTCATGCATTAAATATGACTAGGCCCTATTTGGACAATGCATGGTTTGTTCTTAGAATAGAACTACTTTTACTACCAAATAGAGTATTGTTGAACTCTATATATCAGAAGAGAGAGAGTGACTAGCAATAGAATCATTTTTCCACAGCTTAAGATAGGATTTGAAAATACTCTTGATAATAATGTTTTTAAGTATTTATATTCAATGCAGATCAAAGCATACTATTTTTCCGCTTTATTTTTTTCATGCTTGTTTTGTTTTGTGTCTTTTTTTCACGACATGACTAAAATGGAAATATGTTTTGCATGACTACACATATATAACCTATATCAAATTGCTTACCATCTCAGGGAGAGAGGATAGGGTAGAGGGAAAGAAAGAATTTGGAACTCAAAAAAAATGTGAATGAATGTTAAAAATTGTTTTTACATATAATTGGGGAAAATTAAAATATTATCAAAGTAAAATTATATTCAGGTGACTTCTAACTTTACCGCTTCACCATCAAGAGCAAATAGGTGTCATGTTTAGTAGCTGCTAAATGGAAGGACTGGGTGGGAGGTATTTATAGAGGTGTAATTGAGATATGTTTTTTAAGTGCCAATAAGCACAGTGGCTGAAACCCTAGAAAGAAGCAAATCGGTTGTCATAAATATCTGTGAGGTCCATTTAGGTGTTAAGGACACTCTGGGCCACTGGAATTTGGTAAATTTGTTTAAAGGATTACAAGATTTGGAGGATTCTGTGAGAAAGTCAGATAAAAGGAAGCACAAAGACACCCAATTTGGGTGAAATCACCAAGTAGTCCAGTCCCCAAGGCTTACATTGCTCGCATGTTATTTTCTGGAAGAAGTGGAATTTCCAGGACTTTGGTGTTGGAGAGGATCGCTTCATGGCTGGTGGTGGAGACAGTTTTGCCTGTTATCCGGTGGACCTGGTAGAAAGCATGGGGTCTCAGCAGGCGGTCGTCTGCCGTCCCGATGAACAGCTGCAGCGTGAGCGGCTCACTTTCTAAGTAACCATGTAGCTGGCAAAAGAACAGAAAACTCCCACTAAGCACCACGCACATAAACTGCTAGGAATCAATTAAATTTTTATAAGCAAGAGACTCTAATTCTAGAAGAAAACTAGTGACAGGTGCTAAGTGTTAAGTCCCTTCCCACCTCCCACCCTTTTTTCCCCCTCTGTAATGTAATAGTGGTACAATTTGAAAAAAAAAAGTGCATTTAGAAAATGTCTCATTATTCTGAAAGACCTGGGGCACTTAGCTAGATTTAGACTTTGAACAGTCCTACTGTCTGCTTAAACACACACGTACACATACATGTGTGTGTATGTATGTGTATAACCACATACCTACCACTACCACCAAAAAAGACAAAAAAACTACCATTTCAAATGACATATTCCAGCAGGATAAAGTAAAAATAAAGTGTAGTTTTCTTTACATAGCCCAGATTTAAGTCAACTTATCTTCTGACACAGAGCTGATTTCATCTTCTCAGATGCCTACACATTTCCCAAGGTCATCCTTTTCATCATAAGCATCATCAGTAGGCTCCATGAAAAACTAGACTCCTGAATTCTTTCATTTTAGGCAAGTATATGCTAGTAAGTATGATGTAGGACTAAGTTGCATGCATTAACTGACTTTGTCCTGTGGAAATTAGTGTGTTATGCCAGGGCTCCATTGTTTGTACCAGTTTACTTCCTCTGAATCAGTATCAGTAGCATTAATGCTACTGAGAAATGTGTTTTCTTCTTTAACGAACATGAAACTAAACAAGGTACAAAATCTCTCGTGAAGTTAGTTTGATAAACAAAGTCCAAACCAGCAAAATAACCCAGATCAGTTCAAGACTGGCACTTCTTTTGCCCAGACCGATGGATCTTAACTAAGCGCCTGAGAAATGCAGCCCTGGCCACAGCGATGTTCCCAACATACAAGAACAATCAATTCACCCTTCAGATTGGGTGGGGGAAAGTTCCACTAATTGGTTAAGTCTGCTTAAGCGTCTGGCCACCAGTTGGCAGACATAACACATGGAAAACTATATACTGACATTCCTCAAGAAAATGCCCATTCAAACTAAGCGTGTTTTTCCCCCAGAGAGAAATAGGGTAAATTAGGCACAACAGTTTCATATCTCTCTAATGAGACTTCATTAAAAGACACTGAAAAATTCTGGTATTTTGACAAGGCTATTTGATTGTCAAAAGTCTTTTCTTTCTTCTCTGAAGACACACCACTTAAGACATTGGGATGGCATATCCATGATATTCTGTTCTTCCCCAAGGAACCATTTTTGAGCTATCACTGAAGCTCACAGACCTAAAACCATTTTAAAGCAATATACATTCTGGCCTGATGAAATCTGCAATAAGCACTAACTATTTTGTCTTAACCTGTTCCACACCCTAAATTTGACTTCCCCTTAAAGAACACTTTAAATAATTATAAGCTATCATTTTATGAATATTTTAACTAATAACAATAGCATTTTCAGTTGATAATACAATTCTAATTTTCAGAAGAGACACACAAGAAGTGGGAGTATCCTCAATGCTTGGTGGCACATAGTAAGCACTTAATAAATGTTTGTTAAAATTTTTCTTTCATTTCCTCTTTGACTGACTGATAATAAAAGTATTTTATTTTTTCATAAGGAACTCCACAAATCAATCAGATGCATTACATTGGCTTACTCATTTTTCTAAACCGCCCTTTCTCAAGAGCATCTGACATAGATATTTGTTGAACCAACTATGACTGATAATAACCATTGTGCTCTCATTCAATTTAATTAAAGTCATAGGCAAGTGCTATAATATGGCCCTGGCAAAACACACACACACTTCCTTTTTTAAGAGGCTACTCTTTGGAGACCTAGATTGTAAAGGATCATAAGGATGAGGTGAAGGCATAAGAAAAAAAGACTGCAAGAAGTGCTATTTTAATAAAAAGGTAAATTCAGCAATATTGTTCAAGGAAGAACTGTGAATGACTTAACTATTCTCAGTCATACAATGATCCAAGACAATCCCAAGACTACTGATGAAGCATACTATCCACCTCCAAAGAAAGAACTGATATTGATGGAACACAGACTGAAGCATGCCATTTTTCTCTTCATTTCTTTAATTTTTTTTTCTTTTATTACAGTTGCTTACTGTCTCAGGAGCGGGGGAGGAAAGGGAGGAAAAGAGGGATAGAATTCAGAACTCAAAACTTTAAATAAAAATGTTTAATATCAAAAAAATAAAATAAGGTGAATTCATCAACCAGCAAATATGTATTCTGTACTTAGAATTCCAAGATTTTTCTTGATTTGTTTGTGTGAATATGAATAAAAGCAGTTAATCATGATATGTGGAAGCAAACTAGAAAAAGTCCACATTTACACATTTTTGTTAAGGAGTTAGGAAAGAACCCACTATGATAACAGCTAAATTCCTCTAATCCAATCTTAAATCAGCTCCCAAGTGACAATCAAATCAATCATTGAGTAAATAAAGATTTATTAAGTACCTCCTATTGTGTCTGCACAATGATAAACACTGTTAAGTGTGATAGAGCCAGCTCCAAGGGGCTCATCCAACTGCTAAATCTTCAGTACTAATATTTTTACTTGGGAAACTGGCAACTGCTACAAGTCAGGGGTTGATTTATTGTTTTGCTAATTGTTTAGATTTGTGAAAGTGATATGAAAATGTTAATAATGCAAATTAAACTTAAAAGTGTGTTGCAGGTACATTTTCTTCCAGATAGCTTGTTGTTAAATATTTATCATATGGATGGAGTTGTACAATGGTTTGGTCTTCTGGGAAGGTGTGGAATTGACCTTGGACAGCAGGGGTGAGAGAGAGGGAGAAAAGAGACAGACAGACAGACAGACAGACAGACAGACAGACAGACAGACAGACAGACAGACACAGAGACAGAAAGAGACACAGAGACAGAGACAAAGACCTGACATTCAATGAATCACATTCTAAGCCCCTATGAGTACAAAGGAGGAGTGAAGAAGACTGGATTTGGGGAAGGAACTGAGGTACCACAGAAATTGAGAGTAAACATTTCTAGGTTCACCTAAAGAAGAAGAAATGTGTAATGAGTAAAAACAGGAAGCTCCTCCTCCAAAGGCTCTCTAAAGACTCTTAGATCATCCAACTCAGAAGGCCCAAGTAACTTGGACATTCTACCTATTCCACAGGACGCTTCCCCAGCTCCCTGTTAAATCTTATCCCCAGCTGCCAGAAATTCCTACAATTTGAAATTCATGGTGGCTGACAAGGACCTCCTTTAAAATGCAACTGCCTTTGGAGAATTCAGAGATATTGATTAATCAGATTGTTTTCCTTCCAGGAGAATGCCAATTTGGGCAGCTGGGCTGGGAAATGGGAGATATAATTTGAGGATATTGGGGGTGGGGGTAAACTGATAAGAGAAAGGAAGGGTTTAACATATATTAAGAGTAGTGGAAATGTCAAGTTTTCAACTGGACATATCAGGTAAGAAGATATGTCTGAGGATAAAGAACTGAAATGATTATAACATCTAAGAGAATCAGTGAGCTTTATAAGAGCAAAAGAGAAAGCAAGAGTAAATGTGAAATTCATACAAGACTACAAGAACTGGCAAGTGGGGTCGTTTACACATACTGTAATATTTTAGGACAACATATGTGGTCTCAAACATATTTTGATATGCTAAAGTGTTTTTAGTTTTTAGTTTTAATATATCAATTTATTTGGAAAAACAGCTTGCAAATCTGTGTGATGAGCTAGAGTCTGATTTTGCAATTAGCTGCTTCTGGATTTTGATGAGAAGAGGATATTGATTTTTTTTTTTTTTAGTTTCTAGGCTGGCCCCTCACATGTTCTTACATGCAGAAATCTGTGCCCTATAAGCCATTTGGTTTGATGCAAGCAGAGAGGCTCATTATGAGAGCAGTTGAAAGCATCATGATTTTCATTAACTCTTCTGAACCCCCAGTACATGGCACCCAGCCAACATTAATACTGTTATAAGATAAAAGGAACCCTAAGTCTGAGTGCTCACTTCAAACAGGTACCATAGTCTGTATCCTTTAGTTCAATTATCAACTCCAAAGGCCACAAGCAGCAGGGAAAAAATTGTGTTCTATATTGAATCAGAGACCAATATTAGTTTAGACACTCTAATTTGCTGCCTCAATAAACATAAGGGGACTATGTTTCCAAGACTTTGGGTGGGATATTTAAACAAAGAATATATTTTCTGACAGACCTTCCATGTTAAAACAGAACATATTGTTTTTCATCTATGGTAATGAGTCCATGCTTCTTACTTGGGCAATATTTTAAAGAAGAAATGGTGTGATGAAGACAATATCTATATAGATCTATAAAATTGGGAAATTTTCAGTGATCCATGGAACCTAGAATGTGTAGTTTGGGTAATATGGACAATAATCAATCTTCTACTTCATATACTTCACTGATATAGATTTGGGTCAAAGGTTCCAATATCCTTCCCTCTCCATCTTTCCCTACTATTCTAGCACATTTTCAGATTCTTCAACATAAATTGTTTGAGTTCTTGTGGTGGGGGTGGGAGGGGAGGGAGGAAGAGAAGTTGGAACACAAAGTTTTTTAAAAATTGATGTCAAAATTTGCTTTTACATGTAATTTGGAAAATAAAAGTCTAAAAACAAAAATAAGACAATAAGAAATACTAGAACAAAATCAAAATATTGTTTAAAATGAAGGAAATGTGTGGAATCTATTGATCTATAAAACTTATATGTAAGACCTGTAAAGAACAAATAAGAATAATAAAAAAAGATTCTTCAGATACCTTCTCTATTTCTCTCTCTGTCTCTCTCTCTGTCTCTCTGTCTCTCTCTCCCTCTCCCTCTCCCTCTCTCTCTCTCTCTCTCATCTATCTAGATCTATACATAGTCAATTACAAAATGCACTGTCATTCAAAGCCCCCTAATAATGAAGCCCCCTCCTACATTTCCAGTCTTCTTACACTTTATTCTTGCCATGTGCTCTTCAATCCAGTGACACTGGCTTCTTTGCTGGGCATTTTTTCTGACTGTCCCCCTAGCCTGAAATGCTCTCTCTCAATTCTGCCTACTGGCTTCCCTGTATTCCTTCAAGTCCCACCAAAAAACATCTTTTACAGCAAGCCTTTCCCAACTCCTCTTAATTCTAGTGCCTTCTCTTTGTAAATAGTTTCCTATTTATCCTGTTTATAGCTTATTTTGTATATATTTGTTTGCATGTTGTCTCCCCCATTAGATTGTGAGCTTTATATTTTGCCTCTTTTTGTATCCCCAATTTAGCACAGTGCTTAACCTAGCACATAATAGGTGCTTACTGTTTATTAATATATAACATTGCATTCAATAAATAGTAATAATAATGTCTACAATTAATTCTTTACAAAGCTAGTAAAACACCACTCTCAGTGATACTTTTCAATATTGCATGCAAATATTTGACTGTTACTACTGAAGGTAAGAAAATGGATATATAGTAAACATAAGCCCCATTGACCAAAGGGGGGCAAACTTCTATCATTTAGAATGTGGGCCAAGCCATCTCAGCAATAAACTATGACATGGTCAGTCAACAATAATTTGAAATTTAGTATTTTCCCACTCATTAAATCAAGATGCCTGAACATCTTCAGAACCAAAAGGGAATCACATAAAAATCAAAGATAAATGCCTAATCTCCATGAGAGTGATTTGCACACAATGCCACCTGAGTGCCAAGGCCCCCCCCCCCACACTGCCATCCATTGAGTTCTGAATCTGAAAGCAGATACAGTAATTACTATGGGTGGTCAGTGAGTGCTGGTATCTGACAGATGACAAATGTATTCCATGCTTAACTGCTTGCTTAAATAAGGTCCAGCACAAAATAAATAATTCAGATCAGTTCCTCATTAAGGTTGGTAACTGCTCTAAATATCAATTGCTCTTTCAGCTTTACCGGTTGTTTGCTTGGCTCATTTCCCTCTGCATGATGTCACAATTTCACGTGCAGAAGAAGCATGAAGCAAAGAAGGGCACATTCTGGTTCACCTTTATTCATGAGCATTCAAGAAGTAGTTGCAATAGACAAATTCATGATTTCAATTGGATTCACACATGAATTTCCAGCAGTTGTTGGATATCCAGAGAATTAGGTATCGGATATCTATGCACTTCTCAGTCTGTAGCCATGCCTGATGAATATTAAAGCTTTCTATTTGTCACAGACTGCAGCATGATGGAGAGTGTCGGAGAGTTGTTGAAGGAAACTCTGGAACACCTCCTGTGGGAGTGTACACAGGTGGCAGCCAGCAGGGAAACAGGGTGCAAGATGGCTTTTTTTGGAGTGGGTGAAAAGGAGAAATGTGTCATAAGCATTCTAACTGGTTAGGGAACATTTACATGCAAATTCACATAAAGAATTTCCAGGCATGTTCTGCTATACTATATTTGGTTACCAAGATTCTATTTTCTGTCTTGTACCATGAAATACATGTATAGGGGAGAGAAACTGTACCTGTGATTTAAATGAAATAGGGAACTAACATGTGAAGGAACTTGTCTACCAATAATTGTAACGTACAATCTAGAGAATTGCTTGGAGTACAAAGGGGTTGTGACTTACTTTAAGTTAAATAACAGGGTTGTGCAGCTAGAATGTTACTAGAATTAAGCAGAGTAGGGAAAGGCTCGTTGTAACTGATGGGATTATATTTCAGACTTAAAGGAAGCCAGGGAAGCCAGTAGGCAGAATTAAGGGAAAGCATTCCAGGTTAGAGGGACAGCCCGAAAAAACGCCTAACAAGGAGGCCAGTGTCATTGGATTGAAGAGTGAGTGGCAGGAAGAATGGTATAAGGATTTGAACCCAGGTCTTCCTTGCTTTGAGGTTGGTTCTTTATTATATCAAGTTGCTTCCTACGTGGGAAGCTAGGTGGTATAGTAGACATAGGACAGGACCTGGAGTCAAGAAGACTTAATCTTCCTGAGTTCAAATCTTACCTCAAACACTTACTAGTTGGTACACCCTGGGCAAGTCACTTCACCCTGTGTGCCACCATTTCCTCATCTGTAAAATGAGCTGGAGATAGAAATGGCAAACTGCTCCAATATTTGTGAAGAAAACCCCAAATGGGGTCATAAAGAGTTGGACACAACTGAACTGCTTCTCACATAGACTGGGAATCTTATTTTTATCTTTTCCTCAAAACTAAAACTCTTCTTAATACCCAATCAATAAATATTTATTAAGTGCCTACTAAATGATAATATAGGAGGTCCCAAAAGTCTCAGTGCAGCTTTAAGCTTTAATTGCTATAATAGTTTTAAGTTTGGTATGTCCTTTTAATTTTATCCAGAGCATGGCTGCTTTCATTGAGGTTTTCATGATACGAGTTTTACTTTCACATTGCTAACAGTCTTAGTAGTCAAAGTTATTATTACAATAATCGCTTGTAAAATATGTATATGTCTGTAGTATGTATTTGTGAGTCGGTTTGTAAATAACACAACATGAGGTAATCATCTTCATATGACTTATACTTGGATTCCTAGTTTTCTCCAGTTGGTTTCAGTGACCAAACACAAGTATACATTCATAGATCTTGTGGTCAATATTTGCTTCATGAGTGAAAGTAGGTCATTTTTTGGTGTCAGTTCTACACACTATAAGCACCTACTCTATCCGCTCATTATTGTCTTAGTTGCTTTTATATGTAGCCACAAACACTCTCAAAATATTTAAGGCTGCTTATAAAGATAAACTTCCCCTAAGCATGATAGACAATATGGTTACTTTTTATAAATACTACTTTGATTAAACAAAAATTGAAGAAATATTTTCAAATAAAACCTAGTCCAGTTTGAATCCTTGGCTATGGCTAACAAAATGGTATCCTGCTACGATCAGTAATCCAATCCCAGCTTTTCCCAGAGAAGGTAATTTGTAGTGTGCCAACTATAGGGCATGGTTACCCATATAATGACTAGTCTCCCTCCTGTTAAGAAGGTTTGCTCTCTATTCAAATCAATATTTTACCATAGAAGCTGATCAAAAAAATGAAAAGCAGAGGCTTAACAAGAAAGAAGCATTTTAACAAAATAGTATATGTTGTGATATTAAATGGAATATAGAACTTAAACATTTTTTAAGGTCTCTAGCCAAACCAAGCTGTCTGATTGGTCTCCTGAACAATCGAAATTTGGCCCAACACTACACTATCCTGGTTTTTTAAGCTGTATGCTCATGACAATGGATAGATTATTTTAATGTGACAATTTAAAAGTTCCCTTAGGATCTATACTGTGGCAGTTCTCTGATGTAATATATAATGCAATGGATTCTGGGTATAATTTTACCCTCTAAAACATACAATTTCAGTATAAATGGAATTATATAAGGTCTAACCTATGAGGTAAACATCTATTATTTAAAATATGAAGTTCATTTTAAGTAATTTAAATATTTTGCATGTTCTTCTGCATGGGCTTTATGCCTCTGGCATGTTATGGTATCTGTCAAAATAACATTTATAAAATTCCCTGTCATAAAACTTACTTTTTTTTTGCTTCAGCAGCTAACCTACACTAAACAAAATTCTATTTTTCAAGGTACAAGAGCTGATGAGTTTTTTTACACATATAGATGTTTTTAGCTCTTGTGCTTGCCTCAGCATTTGAATATAAAGGTGACGGAGGCAAATGAGGACCAAAATTAGCTATGTAGCAGTGAAACCAGTGGTCAATTCAGTTCATTTTAAAAACATTTTAAAAGTGACTACAGCATTTTTTTTTATCCAAACAAAGAAAGAATTGCTTGATTTTTTTTCTTTTCTACCAGAAATATTGAGGTTTAATACATAAAACATAAGTACCTGGAAGTATTTGTTATACCCACTTCTTTAGAAATACACCTTAAGATCTCAGAAATCAGTTTTAATATAGAATATCACTAAAGATCCCAAAGTTTTTCTTTTTTGTTTTATTTTGCTTTCTTCTCTGGCATCTTTTTTGCACAATACCAAAGTACCCATTTGAAAAATTAAAAATGCAGTCAACCAATTTTAATTTCTTTATTAAACTTTTATTAAACTGAATTTTTGTTTCATCAAAATCATGGGCACAGCTAATTGTTTCAATGCCATATTGACAGTGCTCAAAGTCATGTTTGCAATACAACAAAGATGCATTAGTTATGGATCTCTCTCAAGATAATACAAATAGATTCACTCTGGCAAAATGAGCAATTCATTCCTAATCTCAGATATATACCACTGGAGCAACAAACATACTATGGTGAACCAACACTATAGCACCTACTTCATAACAAAGGTACAAATGTGGGAAAGTGACAAAAGGCAACACAGATACCAGAAAGTACATATTCATATACTGTGTACTACTTGTGCTACCCCAAGACAGGTGGGCCTCAGTTTCCTAATCTTTAAAATCAGGGGGTTGTCTTCTAAGATGCCTTCCAGATCAAAATCTATGACTTTGTGTTTCAATTTCTCTTGTGGCAATAGTTTTCCATGACTTTCAAAGGAAGGATAACCATGAAGCAATCAGTGCCAGAGGATTGTCAAATAGCTGTGTATATGTACACATGCATCTGCACACATATACGTGTTTTTATATACATGTGCATATATAAATAAAATTCACACAAAAGCACACACAGGGCAGCTAGATTGCACAGTGGATGAGTGCTGGAAGACCTAAGTTCAAATCTAGCCTTAGATACTTATTAGCTATGTGAACCTGGGCAAGACACTTAACCCTCTTTGCTTCAGTTTCTCACCTGTAAAAATGAGCTGGAGAAGAAAATGGCAAACCATTTCAGTGTCTGGGCCAAGATAACCCCAAATGGGGTCATGACTGAAAAATGACTGAACAACAACAACACAATCACACTAGTACACATATAAAGGAGGGTTTTAAAATCATATATATGAGTGTATGTATAAACATATAAACAAACTCTATAGAGACTATATGTCTAAATATTTTAACCGGGCTCAAAAGAACTTTGCCGCAATCATGTATTATTTAAATGACTAGGCTCCAATTTGATGTTTTTCTACTGACCTAAGAACCAATCAAAATTCATCAGATATGGGGCAGCCAGTTGGCTCAGTGGATAAAGCACCAGCCCTAGATTCAGGAGGACCTGAGTTCAAATCCAGCCTCAGACACTTAACACTTACTATCTGTGTGACCCTGGGCAAGTCACTTAACCCTCATTGCCCTGCCAAAAAAAAAGTCATCAGATCAGATCAACAATCAGATATGATCAATAAAATGACCAAAATAACTAGCCCTGTATACCCCTAACACAAATGGTTTATTGCCTTATGTTTGTTGAATCACCTTCTGTAAAGCATGGAAAAATATTAAAATAAGATCCAATAAAATCTTCATGAGGGGCAATGAAGGAATTAAAAGCAAGTGCTATGAAAGCAACTACTCCATGCTTGCTTCTGTCAACAAAAATGTACATCTTTAGTACCACTTTTCCCAAGGGATACATTTTGACTATGATTTAGATTTACAGCGGGAAGAGATTTATAAAATAAAGGGGCTGGATTAAACTACAATATCTACTAGTTATTTTATCCAGCTCCTTCATTTTACAGATAAAGAAACTGAGGTTTAAGAATGGGTCATGTGACTTGCCCAAGGTAACCTAGATAGCCCACGGCAGAATTGGAATATGAGCCCAGGTCTTCAGATTCTAATCCTCTTTCCACTGCCCATGTGACACAGATATTTCAAGTTTGGGGTTTCCAACACAGGATATTTTTTGTACCTGACAAATAACTGGTTTCATACATTCCTTTTTCCATATTTATATAGTCATTTCTGTAGAAAGCATCAAGTGAAAAGAAGTAATGCTCTAGAAAGGAAGGCAGAGAAAGGGAGGTTCATCAAAAAGATTCAGTGAGACCAACCAAGCCCTCCCTTTCATTCCTGAGACTGTTTCGCCACTGTATTTCCATTGAAAGCAGCAGGAAACCATTATGGCAATTGTGATCAAGTGCACAGGATATCTAGACACAATGCAGACTTTGAAGTTGTATCTCCATATCATCTACCCAGTTAATTTGACCAATGGAGATAGCCAAACCAAATAATTTGAACAAAAAAAAAATTCTACCATGTTGTACATAGAGAGAGCAAGAGAACCTAAATTAATATTTTTTTCTTTTTCACCTCTACAATCATATGTTTCCTTCCTCAAATGGACATCAGAAACATTTATTTACTAGAAGACCTAATGCCACTTCATAAACTGGACCAAGAAACAAGAAATCAACTTGTAGGAGCAGTACCTCATTAGAAAAAAGACCTATTTAGCAAACATACGCACGTTCCTATACTGTGCTATAGTTTAAACTTTCCTTTCCTCTTTGCTCCTTCGAGAACAGAGTATGAAACAGGAAACCTTTTTGCCTTTAGGGAGGTTTAATGGTACAAGATGTCTTATGATCACATGTACTGTATTGTTAAACCCAGCTGTGCATTAGATTACCCAAGGTTCATTCTCTGTAGTATTATCCAAGAGATAAATATAGGAAAGCAAAACAAACTCAGGGGATCTCATGTAATGGCGGCCTCCTGTGCAATTTTCTCCACAACTCCAGACATGGTTTTTTTTGTCATCTACACTTAAGGAAAATACAGGTAAATTCTCATGAGGCAACCCAAGTTTCTTTGGGGTATAAATTAAGTCTTCTCAACTATCTGTGACTGTCTTAGAGCTTTGAATCTACACTCAGGTCAGAAAGGAACTCTTGATTACAAGTGAAACAGTTCTGGATTAAAAGCAGAACATCTGGATAGAAGACAATGAGGTTTTCATTTTTTCAGACTAGAGTTAAACACAAGTCTAACATTCCTTTTTATTAAAAAAAAGACAATAAAAAGGAGGTTTTCTTATGTAAAATGAAAGTGAGTCATGATAGCAAGAGAAAGGAGATACTAGTGCCTAGGACAAAATTAAATTCTTCTTCCAAAAGCTCACTAACACAGACAAAAGGTTCCTATCCAACTATTTCTGTCACCAGACATTTGTTTGCTTATCCCACTGAACCAATGAGAAAGACCTCAAGGCATGCTTCCATGATACAATGCCATTGTAACTTTGGCAATTACTTATGAGACACAGTAACGTACTATGAATCCTAACATGAGTTTTCTTAATTGCAAGTTTTTTTGTTGCCACAGAGGATTTTTAAAATTGACTTGTTTTTAATTTAGGTGTCACATCCCACTATTCCAGTCGTCATTGTAAAAGAAAGCACAGGGCAGCTAGGTGGTGCAGCAGATAAAGCACTGGCCCTGGATTCAGGATGACCTGAGTTCAAATACAGCCTCAGACACTTGATACTTACTAGCTGTGTGACCCTGGGCAAGTCAATTAACCCCCATTGCCCAGAGGAGGAGGAGGAGGAGGAGGAGGAAGAGGAGGAGGAGGAGGAGGAGAAGAAGAAGAAGGAGAAGGAGAAGGAGGAGAAGGAGAAGGAGAAGGAGAAGGAGAAGGAGAAGGAGAAGGAGAAGGAGAAGGAGAAGGAGAAGAAGAAGAAGAAGAAGAAGAAGAAGAAGAAGAAGAAGAAGAAGAAGGAGAAGAAGAAGAAGAAGAAGAAGAAGAAGAAGAAGAAGAAGAAGAAGAAGAAGAAGAAGAAGAAGAAGAAGAAGAAGAAGAAAGCACAAAACTGAAAAGACCAATGAGGAAAATGGGAGACAAATGAAAAAGAGAAAGCAGCCGAAGCACGGCTTGTTGAATAGTTTTTCTCTTAGGATCTTGCTTTTGATGATGAACACTAAAAACAGCAGCTCACCCTGTGCACCACAAACAGGTTCTGTGAAGGCTATAACAGTATGGAAAAAGGACAAGTTGGTCACCAAAAGCTCCAAGGCTCTTTCCATCTATGGATTCCAAGCAAGTAAAAAGGTGCTGCTACTGAAAAGCTCGATATATGTCCCCTTGCTTGAAAGTCAACAGCCCTCCATAGTTTGAGGAAGTCATTTTCTTGGAGAAGCAACAGAGAATGAAACTAGCATTTTACAGCTGCCCAAGCTTGCCCCCTCTCAAGACCAGCCAAGCCCATGGCAATGATAGAGATATGTGGGAGGTCTTCTAACAGTGGGAACTAACAGCCAAGAAAATAAAGCACTAAACGAGTCCCTGAATATCACTACGCCTTCATTTCCCACAAAACATTGTTGTTTTGAGTGGGAGACAGTTCTGTAGGCCTGAAAGAAACAGAAAAAATCTCCTTGAAGCTGGACAGAGAAGATTTTTCCAGCAGAGAACAAAGGACCTCTCTCCCAACAGGGCAAGGGAAGGAGCCAATCTCTTTGCACACCAGTGTAGGATGGTGAATGGTCAACTCCTGCATGCTGGAACCATTCCTAAACACTTATATCAGGTGGGAAAGGAGAAAGAAATCCAATCATGATTACTTTAGACATAGCTGCCCCATAGGCACAGATTCCCTCTCTGGTCTTTGGCCTAGATCATCATCCTTGAGGGAGTCTAAAAATCTTTTATCAGAAACAGTATTTGAATTTTTTTTATATGCCACAATGGGTTGCTTTCTCTACAGGTTACACAAAAGAACAATTGTAGGGGCCAAAGAGTACATCATCATTATTGCAGGAAATAGGGGGAAACTCAATGCAATGGCCTCTTCTTAAAGGCATTGTGGTAATACAAATGCATATTGTCTTAAGTATTTAATAGACCTGGGCTTTAGTGCCAGCTCTCTAAGTAGCTGTGTGACTTTGGGATACCTCATTTATTCACTCTAGGCCTCAGTTTTCTTATTTGTATAAAACTTAGGAGGTGGAATAAGGACTCTCTAGGGTCGCTTACATCTCTAACATTCATTCCATGACTATTAAATCTCTTAGGAATAAGATTTTACAATCTTATAATATATCATGTTCCAGTGTGTTACAATTCTCAAGAGAGAGAATTGTGGACAGAGTCTGTTGGGCATTTCCTAATATACCATCTCACGCTGAACAAGAAAAGTCTTTCCTTTATCCCCTCATAGGTGTGATTATGAACAAGGTGTTCATATCTATGAAGTACCAAGACTGGAATGGTGGGGAGGAATGGAGGTGGGAAGTGACTTATGGAATCAGACATTACTTTTTAAGACATTATAAAATAATATCTTTAAATTTGTATACTACTTATATCTAATCAGATCTTTCAATTCCAAGTCTTTTTCACTCCTGTCTGACTCTCTGTGACCCCATTTGGAGTTTTCTTGGCAAAGATTCTGGAATGGTTTGCTATTTCTTTTTCCAGCTCATTTTACAGATGAGAAAACAGGCAAACAGGGTGAAGTGACTTGCCTAGGATAACATAGCTAGTATCTGAGGCCGGATTTGAACTGAGGAGATGAGTCTTCTTAACTCCAATCCCAAGCATTCTATCCACTAAGCCACCTAGATTCTAAAGAAGATGACTTATTCAATAGTACATAAATAGTGACATCTTGATTACAGAGACCAAATTGGTACTAAAATAAATGAATTATGTTAGTATACTTCATGTATAATGAAAAGAACAATCTTGATGTTTATTTTTAATGTGGCAAATTCTGCAGTATTTGGTCAACATTTGTTGCATTACACATGACTACAATAGTAATCTCTTCATATCAAAAGGATTTCCAAGCCCTAGTTGATGGCCCATTTATTTCAAGGAATATGGCAGACAATCAAGGAATTCAAACTATGCTTTTTAGAATTCAGTGCAATCAGATTTTATTCACAAAAGAATTTTTTAATTGTCTGCTATGACACAACAAGGCAAATCCTTTACACATTTCATGTCATCTTACACACCTAATAGATTATAGCAATACCATGTTCATACAACTGAACATTCTCATGTTTCTGAGAATTCTTCTTTTTTTAATAAGAGTATTTTATTATTTTCCAGTTACATGTAAGGATAGTTTTCAACATTTGTTTTCATACAATTTTTAGTTGCAAATTTTTCTCCCACCCTCTCATAACACCTTTTCTACAAAAGCATTAGAAACTGAAATCTCTTTTTAAAGAAATAGCTATAATTTTTTGTATCTTTTCCAATTTATGAGTGAATGAAAGAAAAAGCTTTAAGGGCTTTCTATGTGTTGAACATTACGCTTATATTTCTCTGACTACTAAAAATGAAAAATGTGCATCACATTTAGAGTTAATCTAAATAAATACTTTGAAAGCCATAAACCCTGAGACATATTGTTTTTCATCAACTCAACTGTAACTGAACATATTAATCTTTTTTGAAGTATCTTTTTGCCTAAAAGCTGATTGGTTAGAATTACCTCTAATAATACCATAATGGTATTTTACAAACATATTAAATTTATATTTTCAAATATTCTAAAAGTCAATATTTAATTTACCTCTACAACAACCAAACTGTTATTTTTTTACATTTTATTTGCTACTTCATGGATAGGTAAAGTTTGTGTTAAAGTTGAGAGTAAAGAAATGTCCACACCTTGAGAAAAATGAGACATGACTTGTGTTTCATCACCATGAAAGCTGGTCATGACTCAAACTATTTCGCCATAGTAATAACAGTAATAGTAGTAGAAGTTAGTACTTATGTAGTGCTTAAAGGTATACAAAGCACTTTACATATGTTAACTCATCTGACATGCACAAAACTCCTATAAAGTAGATGCCATTATTTTTTCCATTTTACAGATGACGAAACTAAAGCACAGAGAGATTAAGTGACTTAGCTAATAAATTCTGAGGCAGGATTTGAATTTGGGTCTTCCAAGTCCCAAGCTGTATCCACACCATCAACTAGCTCCTTTTCTTTCTTTTTTTTTTTAATCCAAGGAAAGAGATGCACTGAGTTAAGAGAAAATAAGTCTGTAATCTCACTTTCTTCCTATTAGGGGCATAGATTAAGAAGTAGAATAATCTGACCCCAAAAGAGGTAAACTCAAAACTCTGAAATTCTGTATAGGCCCTTTTTGTGTTCTACTTCCTTCCTCAACATGATTCATTCACATGTTATTACTAATAGACACACTCATGGCGGACTTTTTTTTTTGGTAGGGCAATGAGGGTTAAGTGACTTGCCCAGGGTCACACAGCTAATAAGTGTCAAGTGTCTGAGGCTGGATTTGAATTCAGGTCCTCCTGAATTCAGGACCAGTGCTTTATCCACTGTGCCTCCTAGCTACCCCCTCATGATAGACTTTTGAAATAGAAAGCTAGGGGCAGCTAGGGTCCTAATCTATAGGACATTTGTTTTTTGGGGGGGAATATATATATATATATGTGTGTGTGTGTGTGTGTGTGTGTGTCTGTGTCTGTGTCTGTGTGTCTGTGTGTGTGTGTGTCTGTGTCAAAATATTTGTAAAGTTGACTCCTGAGCATGCTCTCTGAAAGGTAAAACCAAACATAACAATTTTGTCATTTCCTCAGAGGGTTCCAAGGTATAAATGCCATTAGTCTACATGGAGATGAAATAAGTCTAAGTTGAAAAAAAAAATTGTTCGAGCCTTTATAATTGAAGGGATTTAGGCTCAGGCAGCCTCTTGTCACTTCCTGTAATCTTCTTCTTTTCTTCTTAAATTTCCTTAAATTTCCTTTTTTAAGCAAAACAACCCAATTCCCAAACACTCAGGGGAGACTGAGAATCTTAGACAATGTAGTTTGACTACTGAGTAATTGCAATGAAAAGAAAAGAATACCTATCTTTGTCATGGGTTGTCACATTTTAGGAAAGTGATTTAGAAGAGCATTCAACTCCCAAACTGATGGAAGATAAATATAGAGAGATAGCTGTGTGCTTGCATGTATGTGTATATATACATATATATATATATATATATGTGCATGTGTAGACACATGTGTTTATGTGTATATTTATAGCTCTATATTATTTAAATTATAATAATATATTTAATATATCACACATGCCAAGTATATATACACAAATGTATACATATACACGTGTGCATTTACAAATATATATTTATATTTATTTATCTATTTATTTACTTATTTATTTATCTGTCTGTTTGTTTGTTTATATAGAGACTATTTTCCCTGAAAGTCAACTACGTGTGAGGAGTGTTTATCACAAAGCTATATTTCCATGCACAGAGTAAAGTGGAGAGTTAATTTTTATCATTTAATCCAGGTATTATATCTCAGTAATTTAAGTGACTTGGATTACCTGATGGGAATGGTCTTAATTCTCCATTTCATTCTGTGTGCTCTTAGTGAGGGGGGAGGGGGCGGAGACAAGTATATTAGGAATGGGATGTAACTTGTAAGAAAGGATACTGTCCAAATGTAAAAAAAAATTTATAAATGGTAAACTTATTTTCCCTAAGGAAAAAAATTTTACATCCATAAACAAAAATCATCAGTCTTTTTACAGCAAATAACACACCTGAGTAAGCCACTAGATTATAACATGCTGTAGGGCAAAGACTATAATTTAAACATCTCATCTGTACTTCTTAAAATGTGGTCCAGGGACTCCTGGGAGTCCCTAAGACACTTTCAGGAGGGTCTGTGAGGTCAAAACTATTTTCAAAATAATACTGACATTTTTTTTTACTAAGACATTTTAATTTCTAATAATGGTAAATGTCAATAGATATAACACATAAACAAAAGCTCTTTGAGGGGAAAGGGGGAGTAGGAGGAGGGGGGAGGGTCCTAAATGATTTTTAAGAGTATAAATGTGTCCTGACACTCAAAAGTTTGAGAATAACTACACTACAGTATACCGAGCATGGTTTTATACATAGTAGGTGCTTCAATCAATTGATATGCATTTATATTAAATTATTCTTATGTGAAGAGCACTGTGCTAAAGTGCTGGAAATATGGAGAAAAAATTCAAAACATTTCCTGCCTCAAGAAGCTACATTTTAATGCTTGATAGATATTCTGGTGCTTAATAACCATTTGGCAAATGAATGGAATTAGCCCTGGACATAAGTCCATAATTTTAAAGCAAAATGAAGAGTACTGTTTCTAAAATATTTTTGGCATACTAATGATAATAATAGATATGCTAAGGCAGTAATACTAAAAAGCCTCAAGAGCATTAGAGATAATTTTTCAAGTTGGTAAAAACTTCTACAGGATCAAATGATTCTTTTAACCTTTTCACATGACTCTCATGCTATCTTCTTTTAATTATTATATTAAACATTTTGAGGTGCTGAAGCAGTGGGCCACAGATAGGCTCCAGAGTCTCTTAAACTTATATATTAATTAACAAAATGCACTTTCCATCTGAGCTTCACTCAGATTTGTCAGAATTACAAGATTCCCTTAATTGTAGTAGTTTCATCTGTGAAACATAAAAGAAATTGCTTGCCTATAATGTGGCAATAAAAACATAGATGGTATGTGCTACAGATGGGATTTCAAAATGTCCCTATTTTCCTCAAGAGTAACACCAAGCAAGGATAAGGGACATGCAAGTACACAGAAATTCCATCCTTTATTCCTTTTTAAATTTACATTGTTCAGGACATTTTTTTTTAAGAAAGTGAAGATCCTATTCACCTCTTTGTATTTCCTCAAACATGAAACAGTTTCTTCGAATACATCTTTTTATATTAGCCTTTAAATATCCCAGGCATCCATCATGAGACCAAATGTGGCCCACCAGACCTGAAGGTGACAGGATAGGGTTGAGAATGACTCCTCCCCAACTCAAAGATTTTTTAGAAAAATTGCTTTACCTAATTAGCCTATTTACCTGGCCATTTATAATCACTAGGTTTTTTTGTGTCCCGGATTACCTGAAATAAAATCACTAAAATGGAGTCTGAGGAACTGGGTTCAAATACTACCTCTACCACTTATTTATTACATGTGACTTTGGGCAATCGCTTCACATCTCTCACCTCTCTGGGCTTCAAATTTCTCAAATGAAAAAAACTGAACTAGTTGATTTCAAAATAGAGCACATGACCTGAGTTGAAATCCAGGCTCAAAAGCTTGCTATCTGTGTGACCCTGGGCAAATCACTTAATCTTTGTCTGCCTCAGTTTCCTCATCTGTAAATTGAGGATAAGAGCAGCACCTTCCTTCCAGTATTGTTGTGAGGATAAAGTGAGATGACATTTGTAAGGCATTATTCAAACTTAAAGTATTACATATATCCTGGCGATTATTATTATCTATGATTTATAATTAGTAGCCAACAATACCCAAGCACCTGCCCATCACTACCTTTGTTTAACTGAGTATCACCATGTGATGTGCTAGTATGCTCAGATCATTTAGTAAGTTAAAAAAAAAAAAGATTGCATCCTAAATATGTGATTTTCCCAAACTACCAAAAATTTGCACATACTTCTTTCAGTGTTATTTAATCTACATATTTGGAAACATTAACCTAGACCTTTGAAGCTAGAATAGATCCTTAAAGAGCACCTAATTCAATTGCCTCATTTTGCAATTGAAGGAACTGAAACCCAGAAAGCTTCAATGACTTGCCTAAATCAAGAGCAGAGTTGGTGGCAAGTTAGGAAACAGGCAAGTGTTTGGAACCAGCAGGTGCTAAGTAAATATTTGTTGAATCAATATTAATGAATGCCTTCAAGTTTTTTGTTTGTTTTGCTTCTGATTTTTACTTAAAAACAAGGCTTTCCTGAGTCAAACATTATATTTGTTCATGTAGCTTTACAGAATCCAAGTCTAATTTCTCCTGGAACCAAAAGCAGTGTTTATTTCTTTCTCACCCTCTTTCAATATTCTTGTACTCAAAGAAACCTATGTCCCTCAAGAAAACATTTAAGTCACCGGCCACTCTCTCCTACTCTCCCCACACATACATATATGCAGAATCAGCTGGGAAGAGTAGGCACCCTCCTGGATTCTCACTGTCCTTTCCATCATCATTCAAGAACCTTTTTTAGGAGATCCCTTCACCTCTTTAAATCATCTCATCCAGATCATTGTTGCAATCATCTACTCACCCCACATCACTCAAGAAATTTTCTTCCCTCCATGGTCTTGACTCCATAGTTGACCAGTTCAACCAAATACTGTCTTCTAACATTTAGTAGCTCGATCTTTCATCTTCTAGATGACTTATACCTTGCCAAAAACCCTAACCCTGGCTTATCCCCATTATCTGCCTTCTCCACTCCATCTCCTGTGTTGTTGGGAGGAAATCAAACAACCATGCCAACTGAGTGGACTACCAATTTTTGTTATCCAAGCTCAACCAGACTTTTATTGCTGAGCAACATTCCATTTATCTTTCCCTGATGGACCCTATCTTCAGAGTAGATGTTCCAAATGTTTTATGAATCCTCAAGCTCTGTATCCCACTCCTTCAGAAGAGTCGCTTCTCAATTTAATGAAAAAATTCAGACCAACTTCCATGAGTTCTCTTTTCTCCTATGGCTCAGTCTCTCCTCCCCACATCATCCCCCATATTTTTTCTTCTTTTGCTCTAGTATCTGAAGAGGTGAACATTCTCCTTGCCAAGAACAATCATTCTACTTTCGACCTTACTCCTCTCACCTCCCATCTTCTCCAGGAGTTTCCCTCACTGATCATTCCCCCTCTCAACTTTAATCTGCTGGCTCCTTCCCTACTACCAACACATATTCCCAGGCCTCTCCCAATCTCAAACAAAACAAAACAGAAAATAATAATGACAACACTTAATTTGATGCTGCTATATTATCTTATATCTTCCCTCCCTTTCACAGCCAAAATTCTAGGAAGAATAGGCTGCATTCATTGTCTTCACCTCCTAACCCTAACCACTCCCTCATTTCTCAACTCCTTAAAATCTGGCTACCAACACCACCAACTAAAACTGTTTTACAAAAGATAACAAAGGGGGCGGCTAGGTGGCACAGTGGCTAAAGCATCGGCCCTGGATTCAGGAGTACCTGAGTTCAAATTTGGCCTCAGACACTTGACACTTACTAGCTCTGTGACCCTGAGCAAGTCACTTAACCCCCATTGCCTTGCAAAAAAAGAACCAAAAAACAAACAAACAAAAAAAGATAACAAAGATCTCAACTGCAAAATCAGACAGCTTTTTGTTTCAGTACCCATCCTACTTGATCTCTCAGAAAGTTTTGGAACTTTTGACTATCCCTTCCTTCAGGTTAGTTTTTCTATCCTTGGATTCCATGACACTCTTCTGGTTTTCTCATATCTATCAAGCCTCTGCTACTTAGTTTGCTTGAAGCATTTTTATCCATCTCCTACCCACTAAGCATGACTGTCGCACAAGACTCTGTCCTATGCCTCCCTCTCAGCTCTCTCTACATTTGCTCTCTTTGTCTGACGATATCAACTCTTTCCCTACTAAAATATCTTCAATGGTTTCCTGTTGTCTCTAGGATAAAGATAGAACTCCCAATTTAGCATTAAAATTCTCTACAATATGCTTCCCACCTACCTCTCTGGGTGGTTTTTTTTGTTTGTTTTTCATTTTAATGTCCTTCCCAGACTATCTGACTACCAATTACACTGGCCTATTAGTTATTACTCATATACATTTTATGTGCTGAATCTGTGACTTTCTTTAAGTAGTTCCAATGTGTCTGAAGTGCAATCCCTTCTCCTCTTCACCTCACAAATTTTCTAGCTACTTTCAAAGCATAGTTCAGGTACCACATACTGTAGGAGGCCTTTCCTTATTTATGTAGTTATTGATTGGCATTCTCTCTGTATTGAAATCACTTTACTTGTATTATCCCATCTCCTATGCATATTCAACAGCATTAAAATAATCTTCCAAAGGCACAAGTCTGACCAAGTCACTTCCCTGCTTAAAAATCATCAGTGGCTTCCCATTGTCTCCAGAATAAAATATAGACTCCTTAACATGCAATTTAGGGGCAGCTAGATGGCACAGTGGATAGAGTACTGGCCCTGGAGTCAGGAGTACCTGAGTTCAAATCCGGCCTCAGACACTTAACACTTACTAGCTGTGTGACCCTGGGCAAGTCACTTAACCCCAATTGCCTCACTTAAAAAACAAACAAAAAAAAAAACAACATGCAATTTAGAGTCCTCCACAATCTGGTTCCAACTCATCTTTCTAGGCATTTCATATTCTATCTTTTTACACATTATATATTCCAGACAAACTGTACAACTAGCTATTATACAAACTTAGAATCCCATGCCCTATCTCCATACCTTTATATAGGCCATCCCTCCATGTCATCCCTCCTTCCTCATGTCTGCCTCTTAGAATTAATCCTTGGTTAATTTTCTTCAAAACCCAACTCAAATCTTGCTGAAATCTCTCTTGATCCCCCAATTTGTTAGCTTTTTCCTACTCTTCAAATGGCTTATAGTCACTTTTCTGAATATATATTATATTATCTTCCTGCCTCCCAGTAGAATTCCTTGACAGTAGGCGCTTTCTTCCTCTGTGTGTGTGTGTGCGCGCGCGAGCGCGCGCGCACGTGGGTGCACACGTGTATTTAATCCATGGTATTTTGCATACAATAGGGACTTTAAAATGTTTTTTGAACAACAATAAAAATACTAAACACTATCTAATTATAATGGATGTAATTAAAAGGATGGCCCTAGAAAAGAAATGAGAAAATGTACTTCCCACTTCTCACTGGAGACTTGGGAGACTACAGGAGTGAAATGCTGCCTGTGTTATCTTAGCCAATATGTTGGTTTCTTTTGCTCAACTTTTTTGTTTGTTTGTTTTGGTTAATCTTTGTTACAAAGGAGGGCTCATTGGATAGGGAAAGGGTAGGAAGGTACATTCACAAGTATTACGTGAAAATTAAAAGCATAAATAAAACTTCTAAAATAATGAGAAAGTAATTTTAGCATTAAGCTTATAATAAATAAATTGAATTAATTCAAGCTTTACAACAACAATAGAAGGTAGCTAGGACAGATATTATTTCTTCCCCACCTCTTCTGTTTGATGGACTAGGAAACTGATAAAAGGATAATAGTTAAGGAACTTTTCAAAGGGTTCCACAGCTAGTGCATCAAATATAGGAGTAAAAGAACACAGTTCTCCATACTCAAAGTCCCATCCTCATTTTCTTCTGTCAGGACCTCCTCGCATTCTCAAACAAATACTGATTAAATGACATGTGGTTTTACAAGCAAAGGCAAGAACAGTGTAAATAAAAATGTAGAATAAAAGGATCAGATAAAGGGATAAATGAGTTAGAACAAGATCAGAATTTGCTTTCTTGCCATCTAATGAAACTCTCCTAATAAACCAGGGAGAGAAGAAGAGGCTTTGAATCTTTCCACTTTGGTAAAGCAAGTATATGCCATTACATGTCCATGAAATAAGAAACAATGGTGTTCCAAGTATGCATATTTCTGAATTCATCAGCAGTGATTATAAACCATTGTGAGATGGTGTCAGGTCATGGCTGTTCTAGGCACTAGCCTACACTGTGCTATCATCTTTATTGAATGCTTGCCTGAAAAATACTTAGTTTGAGGAATTAAAATGGCAAAAGATAAGTCAATATGACTCTCCTAGAAAACAGGGAAATGGGTGTAATCTCCCTTTTGTTAAAAAGTCTATTTCTTTAAAAAGAAAAATTTAGAGATTTTAAATGCAAAATTTGGCTCCCAAGGTATGTATGTCTAGCAGATTTGTAATCTTAAAACCTCCCATAGCAAGAAGTACACCCTGGACTGGGACAGCTACTCTCAAGACAATTCTCTGCTAGCATTTCATTTGTTTTTTGGGGTTTTTTTTAAATGTACTCTAGTGAGTCAAGTTAAAGTAGGTTTCTCATCTGAATTATCTACTTAAATGCCTTATTTTTCCATTTTACTAATTATAAAAAGGCCCGTGGATGGCTAGGTGTTTTCAAAAATTCCTAGGGTGTCATTTATCAATTTATTTTTCTATAATTCAATAAGTGGTACCCTACATGCAAAAATAAAAATGATCTACAAATGTGAATGTATCATTCCAGGGAGGCTAAGTCACACCCAGAGAAGTAATTTACTCACTTATAAGATCTAGCCTAAACACTACTTAGCTTTATTCTGTAGAGTGTATGTAAAGATGCCAGAATCTTCAGGGAAGGAAGGTATATCTAGCCAGAAAGAATGCTAAGATTATACTGCTTTGCAGAGTCCATAGAGTGAAAGTATGTATGCAACACAGAACCATAGACCTCAACTATAACCCAGATTGCATAAATCTCAATCATTTTTTTAGAGTCAGTGTATGCTTTCCTATCAATTCTGTGGCAAGAAAGGAGGATATTTTTGGTGAGCTAGTCCCTGTGAAGCAGCTTTGAAAATCCCTCAGAGGAATCTGATCATTCAGGCTATGACAACAGTCAACTTTACTCCAGTCAACATGGTAGACAGCAGATGATGCTGCACGTTGGCAGGATTGAATTTGTCCAAAGATGATTGTATGAGAGTCTGGATTAAAATTCATTTCTAAAATAAAGATATGAATGAACTGACTCTGATTTTCACTCTTTCAGTCAGAACTACATGGAGAACAAAAATCAGATGTGCCAAATGAAGGATTTTCATACAGACAAGCATGGAGAGGTTCCAAAGAAGAGAAAATTAAATTATCTTTTGATTGAAGAATGTTCTGCACTAAATGAGCGTTTCTAATTAAAAACATGCTGAGAAACCCCTACTTTCTGCTGAGAAAAAAATCATGTCTGTAATGGAGCATAGAGTCTCACAGCTCTTATAAACCAGTTGAGCAACATTAAACAAGACTGCAGCAGAAATGGTACCTCAGATAGCTCCAAACCTGGGAGAAATAGTGAAATCACTACCCTAGTCATTAGACAAATAGTGCAAATTGCTGCTACTGAAAAGTTATTTTCTCATCCAACATCAGGATCTGGTCTGATGATATTCTTTTTTTTTTTTTTTTAGTGAGGCAATTGGGGTTAAGTGACTTGCCCAGGGTCACACAGCTAGTAAGTGTTAAGTGTCTGAGGCCGCATTTGAACTCAGGTACTCCTGACTCCAGGGCCAGTGCTCTATCCACTGCGCCATCTAGCTGCCCCTCTGATGATATTCTTTTGGAATAGCTGTGGGTGGGTTTTGGTTTACAAAAGATGCCTCCACTTTGCCCATCTCACTGGCATCTTTTGGCTTGTTCTACTGGCCTGCCCCCTCTGACACACTGAAGTTGTGTAGACTGCATTACAAAGACTAAATGAATGGCTATTTAACTTGCTGAATACCCAGGACTGGGAGGGAGGGCTAAAGTTGAACCTTTTTGGATTCTGGACAGGACCAGTCCAGGAAAAAATACAGACCAACTTCAGGTTATTCCTGGTTCCTTAGGTCATTTCTGGGTTCTTTCTCTCTGAGACTAACTGTCCTTGTCCAGCAGGGGCTCAAGAGCTCATAGAATGAAGAGCACTCCATTGTCCACCAAACAAGCATGCCAAATAACCAGGGAACAGGATTGACCTGAGAGGGGCCTGGATTTCCTGGGTTCAGGATGCTACTTTCCATCTATGCCATAGTATGTACCTAACTATTTACATTACTTCCTTCATTAGAAGTAAAGTCCCCAATGGCAGGGAATATTTTTGCCTTTCTTTGTATTCCCAGCACTTAGCACAATGTCTGGCCCAAATAAGTACCTAATAAATGTTTGCTGACTAGCTTTTAGTAATGGACTCCTTGGAGAATCCCGGACAGACTCATTCTGATTTCAAACCCAATGGATTGTGCCTGAGCCAGAGCGGCTTTTGAAAGGCAGCAAGCCAATTAGGAGGCTCATTTGGCTCTCCATTGGGCTGTCCAATTGTGCCCCATGCCAGCTACTCTGCTTGAGATTTCTGTACGGTAGCAAAAATAAAAAGATAAAAAGATTGGTATCCAGTCTATATAGAAACTTCCATGCGTAAGACTATTCTGAATGGTCAGTGACCTTTCACCTACTTGTCAGAGGTAGACCAGACAGAAACTAAAGGTAAAATTTTTGTTTTGTCCAACTCCTGTTCCTCCTTTGTCTTGCCACCCTCCCTGGGTGCCCTTACACTGCATCCTGACCATCCTAGCTAGAAACTTTCATGTTGCCACTCAGGGTTTGTTGATGCCAACGGCTCTCCGCTTTCACCACCACACCCCTCCAGAGAAACTTTTCATTGTTTTGTTTCTTCTCCTGGGGCCTCAGTCTCTGTGCCTTTGAAGGTGACTACTGCTTGACTTTAACAATTAAACTGAGTGAATATGCTTCTGAGAGAACTAAAGGACTTCTCCAAAGTCCCTAACATGCACAGATTTTTAACAATGGCGTAGAAACACCTCCACTCCCCTCATCTTTGTTGTTTAACTCACTACTGGCTCAAGTTTCAGTCATTTCAGGCCAGGCAGAATGGGAAGAGGACTATGCCATCCCAGGCTAATAGGGATGATAATCTGGGGTAAGTAGGCTTTTCAGTGCCCTTGAAACCACAGAATGGTGGCCACCTACTCAGCTTATGAGTAGGGATTTATTATACAATGCCAAGCCAGACTCTACTTAAGTAAATTCCATGGGGTGAACAGCTGTCCTGCAATTCTGGATCAGATGGACAGGCTATAACCGGGCCCTGTTAATGGTGCTGAAGTGATGCCCACCCCCTTACTCACCATCAAAAGGAAGACTGTGTGCATCGCCCTCTGGAATACTGAAGCCCACGGCTCTGGAGCAAAGTCAGGCATCTGGGCTAGAACAGACCAAAGAGTCCCTATATGCTGCAAACAAGAGCCCAGTGTTCTCCCTGCAAAGAGCAGAGCTACAGCTGTTGTGATGAACCCAGATCTGCTGGGTTCGTGGTCCATAGTGGCCTGAAGATCTCAGGCCATATCTCTTAACACTGACAACTGAATAAACTGGTAAAGTCTCTTACTCTGGAATCCAAAGACACCCCGTCCCCAAGTTCTCTAGATAGATTTCAAGGGATTTTTGAATTTTGTTTTTTTAATATATATTTTGATAACTACATTTGAATAGAATTATTTTGTAATTCCATGTATTTTATTTTATATTTTTAAAAACATTATGCAGGAGTCTTTCAGCTTCATTAGACTGTCAAAGTCATCCATCACACACACACTGAAACTTAAGAAAACCTGCTGTCAAGTCTAATCTAATTAGCAGCTAGGTGGCATGGGGAATTCGAGCCCTGGGTTTAGAGTCAGGAAGACCTGAGTTCAAATCTAAGTTCAGACACTTATTAGCTGTGTGACCCTGGAAAAGTCACTTAACCTCTGCCTAAGTTTCTTCATCTTTAAAGTGGAGGTAATAATAACTCCTATCTCCCAGGATGCTGTGAAGATCAAATAAGTAATATTTGTAAAGTGTTTAGCATAGCACCTGGCACATAGAAGGTAACATTTATATAATTATAAATGCTAGCCATTATTAATCAGTTGAGGCAACTAGGTGGCACAGTGGATAGAGTACTGGGCCTCAAGTCAGGAAGACTCATCTTCCTGAGGTTAAATCTGACCTCAGATACTTACTAGCTGTGTGACCTTGAGCAAGTCACTTTACTTTTGTTTACCTCAGTTTGAGAAGAAAATGGCAAACCACTCCAGTTTCTTTGCCAAGAAAACCCCAAATGCAGTCACTAAGAGTCAGACACAACTGAGATGGTCAACAACAATAATTATTAATCAGTGGCCACTGAAGATAGCTCTTGTCTCACATGTTGCAGGCCCCAATAGACATTCAGGGCACTCAGAGAGCTGAGCACTGCTCATTGATCCCTCCACAAAACTGCATGAGTACAAAGCAAAAAGGAATATTACTTTCAGGTCATTGATTCAGAGGTCTAAGATGAGGAAGGGGCCTCATCCTGGTTTTAGTCCAACATTTGATGCTCCACAGGACAGAGACAATTGCCTCTGGTATTCTGGGTAAAAATCTTTGCTTATGCCCCCTGATTTTTCGACAGAAAGATGAGGGTAGAAACAAGGGGGATTTAAACAAATTGTAAACTACAATAAAGGTCAGGGACATTTGAAACAAACAAAATGATGGCATTCAATGAGTGTGTCATAAAATAATCCTATAAGCACTGTTATGACCAGGACATTATGTTTATACCTGATTAATGTCTATGACTGCCATCATTGGAAAACCAACCACTAATTTTCATAGATTGATCTTACAGAAGGTAAAATGCTTACCCTGGGCAAACTCAAATTCTAGGGCAAAATTAGTGGCATAGGCTTTCATTACTATTTTCTTCTCTTCTTTTGTCTTTCCTGTTTGAGCACAACAGGGAAATGTTGTTCTCATCGCTGAAAAGTGGTAGCAATTGTCTTTCCCCTACATGAGCCTTTGCTATATTGATTGACAGAGGCCCTTCAAGTCTCCCTTGCAACTAGGTATTTGCTTTAGCTATATTCCTTGCCCTTATCCTAAAAAAAAAAAAAGAAGAGAATGGGCTTAAGTTTCCCCAAAGTTTCCTTTTTTTTCCTCCTGGTCCATAATAGAACTGCTTTATAGGCTACCACGTCACTGGAAACCCACCTGGGAGAGATCTTCCAGATACTCTGTTGTCATTCAGTTGTTTCAGTCATGTCTGACTCTTCATGACCCCATTTGGGGTTTTCTTGGCAAAGATACAGGAGGGGTTTGCCACTTTCTTCTCCAGCTCATTTGACGGATGAGGAAACTGAGGCAAACAGGGTTAAGTGACTTGCCCAGGGTCACAGCTAATCAGTGTCTGAAGTCATATTTTAACTCAAGTCTTCCTGACTCCAGACCCTGTAATCTATCCACTGTGCACCTAGAGATAATCTAGTTCAGAGCTTAACTTTTTGTGTGTTGTGGACCTTCTGCCCCGGCAGTCTGGGGAAGCCTATGAACCTCTTCTCACAATTGTGTCGTTAAATATATTAAATAAAATACAGAGTATTACAAACGAAACCAAATGTATTGAAATAAAGTTATCAAAATATTTTTTTTAATCCAGTTCAGAGACACTCCTGCTCTAGTCCAATCCCCTCATTCAATAAATGGTGAGGATCTGTCATTTCATCCCTATGAGTACTCCCTTCAACAACAGATCAGAACCTCACAATAATAACTCTGCAGATGGCCAAGAGTTTGTAGAGCCAAAAAAAACCATTCTCCATCCTGTGGCCTGCCTGGTGATGAGCCTCCCCCAACCTAGAAGGGCTGGTCCTCAGACAACAGACATACAGTCTGGAGCTAGAACTGTACTAATAGTAGCTCTTCCAGCCAGGCAAGATCTGCCAGAGATTGGGCTCTATTGTCATCACCTTTGAGAACCGACAGACACCTGTGTTCATATCCTGCCTGTTATTTCCTACCAGTGTGACCACAGGCAAGTAACCTCATTCATCTATAAAATAAGAGGGCTAGACAAGACAATCTTTATGTCTCTTGCAGTCCCAAATCTATGGCCCTGTGACCTCCATGTTGTGATGAGTAGTGAAGCCTCTCATTATATAGATAGGGAAAACCAGGTCCCAGATGGATGAGGTAAGTGCCCCAAAGCCATATGTGGTCAGTGGCAGAGTCAGGACTCAAACTGTAATTCTTCACTTCTATCCCAGTATTCTCTGTACCATACTATACCATGCCTAGACAAAATGTACAGCAATAAAGAGGAGGTGGGCATTATGTTGGACATTAATTAGTAGACTCTATACTTAAGTAAAGCCAGGATCTCAAAATTCTTTAGTCTTGGACTCAGAAACTGGAATAGCTTAAACTATAAGATTTTTGGAGACTGATCATACTGTCCCTTTAAGAGCTGTTTATTGCCTTGAGTGGGTTTCCACTTGTAACCTATACCTTAGACTTGTATTCCCCAATGTATATACTGTCTGTGTGGAAATGCAAAGCTACATTTCCTTAAGTTTTACTTAACACTGAAACACTCTAACAGGTGTTTAAAATCCTTTTTACATACCTGTCTGCAGCCAATACTCCTTTTACCATGAGTCAGTGGAGCACCATACAATCCTGCTTCCCTCTTTCTCTCTCCCCAACCCCCTCCCAATTATGTAATTCTTTCTGAATTATTATTTTAAACACTCACATGATGGGGATGCTTTCTTTCACTTTGCAACACTGACAAAAACGAAAGCTGACCAATTCCATTCCTTTCTAACACAATGGACCCTCTCTCTTTGCCATTCAAAAGAGGCCTGTCAGGGTTCTCTTTAGGGAGGAAAATAAATGATAAATCCACACTAGACATAAAACCCGACAACATATTTAGAGGGAGCGATTGAGTAATCTGATACTGGACTTTCTATTTGGTGTTAGAGGGAGCAGACCAAAGTGAAATTCAGTACAGACAGGAACAATGTCTATTCTATCCAGTTCCATGTGGAGAGGTGGAGATAGAGCATGTATAAAATTATGAAAATTCTTTAGGTTTTATGTAATTGGAAGTGCAGCGGAGGAAACAATCATTTGCCTTGAAATATTGCTTTAAGAATAGAGGACAGATGTCTAGTTACCAAGGCAGACTTATAAAAAATTAATTACTTGCCTCATGCAGGTTATCCGGTATTTGGCAGGTAAGCAAGCAAAGGCCTATAATGGAGCATCTGGCTTTTGGTTAGGCCTGCATTTTAATTTTAACCGTGTTTCATTTCAACTCTTGGGTACATGTCAATATGCAGTAATCTGACAGGTCTGGAGCAGAGTTTCTGCTCTTCTGCGACGCTCAAATGGATGGCTTCTAATTGTAACTAAGTAGTTTTGCCATCAAATAATAATTTATTTCAGTAATAACTATTTAACTGGCTTTCATGCAAGCCTGGCTTTTCAGTTTAATAATCCTTTCTAAGGAAGCATTCCAAAATAGAAAGAGATACAATATATATTTATAACAAATCACATAAGAAAAATGGTAATAAATCAGCCGGTAAAATAAGCCACCTCATTTGATGTTAAATAAATATATAGAATCCTGTTATTTGTCTGCAGTATTAAAATACTGCTGACAAAATTATTTCTTACATTATTTAAAACTTTGCAAACTACATTTGGTTCCTTGGAGAAAAGGCACTACACAAAATAAAAAAGGAACCGTAATGACAGCACTATTTAAAATGCCAAGTTTAAGAGTCTGAGAAAAAAAAAGGGGGCAGCTATTTCCCAACATGCACAATGCCTTGTTCTAAAGCTGTCTAATTTCTTATAGGCTAGTAAAAATATTCATTATAGAGTCATAGAAGGAAGGTAAACTCTGAAACCATACCACATACACAAGTCTGATAAGGCACTGTTGGATTTGGCACATGCCACTAAGGTGAACAGACCCACATCTACCATAAAAACTATTCTAGTGGTACATACACATATTCCATTCTAGGATTTCTGATCCACCTCTGGCCCTTATGCCAAAGGCAGGATTATTGGTTTACCCACATTATCATATTGTCAGAATGTGAGGTTTTGATTCTAATGCCAACTCTATTACCAAATCTCAGTATAAACTAGCCACTTTCCCCTAGGTCAATTGAAATTCCTTACTTTCAAGGCATGGTCAGCTTTGCAGTGTAAGTCTATGGAGGGAAAGCTAAAAGGTTATTTTGTACATTTTAAATGGTATTTTTGAGAGTTTACTATTAAATGGTGGTAGAACTCACTTTATTTTAGTCCTATGGCTAAATGTAAGTCGAGGGTACTGACCATTCTATTTTCTAGATGCTGCCTTGCATGTGATATTGGTGCTTGGTAAATAATAAGCTCAATCTGACCTGTGGTTAAGATTCAAGTTAAAATTCTGCTCCTTTGCAATTTGATAAAGAAGCCATTCAATAGCAGAACCCAGGAGAACAAGCCTCCAAATGAAGTTACATCAAGTGGTAGGAAAAGAAACAGGATAAAGGAGGAATAAATAGTTCACAATATTTTTCCAGGGTGTCTGGTTGATGCCATCTTGACTGTTCATTAGCACAATTGCTTAGGAAGCTACATTAGCCAGAAGCTTTTGTAGGCCCAGTCTGAAAGTAAATTAGGGGATGAGTGTAGGATACTTTTCTATCCTTCACAGACACTGTTGTGCCTTACAGTCAGAAAGGCAGAATTTAAAAGATTTCTCTCTATTATTAAAAATAATGGCATTGGTAATGACTGATGTATTTATCCACTTGTCCAACAAGAGAGATTTACTATGCAAGTGCTTCAGAGTTAATCTGGTTAATGGGAGAAAAATATCTCTGTCTTACAGGTATAACTTAAAGCAGTATAATGTATCCTTGTCAGAGTCTTTTGGGGGGCCACCAAAAAAGGAGATTTTTGTTTTCATTGCCTTTGGACCTAAAGACCATCTTATTCTGTTCTGTTGTAAATTATATTCTTTGGAAGTATTGAGACAATTCTTATGGAAAGTAGCTAACCCTAGTATTTCTTTGTCATTTGAAGAATTGTCATCAGACCAACCTGGGTGAAACAGGAAGAGTGTAGAACCAAGCGGTCAAGACAGCTGGGCTCTACAGTTATCCCTCCCGCATCACAATTTTCCCCATCACAGTTTCGATATATCATGGGTCAGCATAAGAAATTAAGTGGGAATTTTGGGGGAGTTTTGCAGAAGCCACAGATGATATGTGAAGGCTAGCAGATGACAGAAAACATTTAGAAACTCAGAAATGCATAAAATATATGTATAGAATAGTATGACCTATAACCAAATCCTTAACCCAACTTTTACAATAAGATACCGTCAACACCCACAAAAGAAAAAGAAAAACTTCAGACTTCTCTAGTTTGAAGGAAGGACCAAAAAATTTTATGCAGATTTTCCAGATCATAGGGGTGCCATACCACTAACCCCTGCAATGTGGACGAGATAACTATAGTCACAAGTTTACAATTGACGAGCTCTACCAGTCCACCTCTCAGAAATTCTGTTTCCTAATCTTAAAAATTAAGTCTAGACTAGGTTACCTCTAGACTCCTTTCCAGTTCTAATGTTCTGTGAATCTATGATGTGTCACACCAACTCATAGAATTTGAGAGTTGAAAGGCATCTCAACAGACTATCTAATGCAACTCACACACAAAAAGTATCTCCATTAGATACCTGGCAAGTGACTATCTGGTCTCTGCTTGAAGATCTTCAAGGCTGGGGATCACACCACTTCATGAAACAGTCCATTCCATTTTTGAACAGCCTTGGTTAGAAAGTTTTTTCTCACATCAAGTCTAAATAGCCTTTTGTAACAAACTTAATTGCTCCTGGTTCTGCTCTCCTCTAGGATCAAACATACAAATCCAATTCGGCATCCATGTAACAAACACCCCTTCATATATAGGAAGTCTACTACCTTACCCCCCCCCAGAGCCTTTCCTTTTTAAGGATATGTATACACAGGTTCTTCATATTATGGATGAATATTAAACGATAACCAGTGACCATCCCTCTTCTATATGTCCTCACATTTGCATAATTCAAAACTGGTTAAGCAGGATTTAAAATGTTATTTTAAAATGAAAAGTAAATAGTAAGGGGATATATGTATATATATATATATATATAAATGATATATATATGATGTATTTATCCACTTGTCCAACAAGAGAGATTTACTATGCATGTGAGTTTAGAAGTATATATATATATATATATATATATATATATATACATATATATATATATTTATATCTCTACATGTAACTGGAAAATAATAAAATACTATCACGATTAAAAAAAAGAATGAAGGACAAAATAAATGATATACATATATAGCTTGAAAAAAAAGTAAATTTATCTCTGATGTGATTAAGGGGAAAAAAAGAATACCTCATTTAATTTCAACATTGTTTATGTGTTTTCCTTCACTGAAATGACTTTAATTTTTGTTTCTCACTTGCCTTCTATCTCTAAATATTTCCTGATTCTTCCTGCAGCATGATTTTATATTTGTGGTATTCTCCAATAGTCACTAATAAAAACCTTATTTAAATGGTTAAAGCAACATGGTGATGAAATATAATAAGGTAGAGAAAAGCAACACAAATATTGAAAAACTCAGCCCAGAGGATAAGGAAGACTAAAACCCATGGTGTTGGTCAAAAGGTGAGGACTAGAAGGAAAGATTAAGATGGAAAATAATTATCTTTCTGTTCTTTGTATATTGAAATGCTTGAATTCACTGATACTTGTTAAGTTCATAACAACAAAAAGAATTTTTGAAAGGTGTAAGAAAAATAGAAGCAAAAGGAAGGTGAAAATAATGTGAATAATAAGTCACAACCTTAAGGTTTGCAAAGTACAATGCAATGATGTAGGCAGTCCAATTATTATCCCCATTTCACAAATGTGGAAAACTGTGGCTCTAAGAGGTTTAGTGACTTGCCTAAGATCACCCGGCTAAGGCTAAGATTGTGTCTAAGGCTGCATTTGACATCAGCTCTCCTGAATCTTAGTTCAAAAGACTATCCCCTATAGCACACTGCCTCTTCTCCCTCTGGGGTTGAAAGTAGATGAAGTCCATTTTAAGTTCCATTTGGGGCAGAGACTTTTTTTGGATTTTCTTTGTATGTGCAGTACCTGGTAGATAGTAAGTCCTTAGCAAATACTTGTTGCTGAATTTACTGACTCTAAAATCCCACGGTTAGAATGGAATTGCTGAGTTATGCCTAAATCCTGCACCCCAATACTAAAAAATGGAAAAGGCATTTTTAAAATAACCTCTGCAATAATGATTTGATACAATTATCTCTTTCCCAGGAAAGGTGAAGCAGATCAGTCACAAAAATATACCCTATTACTTAATGATAAAAGGGGAGGGGGAAAACTAAGCAGCAAACTGAAGATCTGACTCCACCCACAGTACTTTACCCTAAGTGGACAGAGAGAGAGGCAACCAGGAGGTGTCCAGCAAGGATGCACAGATGGCTGAATGGGAAAATAAGGGCAACTGTTCTAAAATAGTCCCCTATGACCACTAGTTTCCAGTCAGTGCCAAGATGTTACACACTCCACGCACAGAGTTATCATAAATCAGAGTATCCCATGGTGCTCAGAAAACCCACATCATGAATAGAAACTTTCATCAGAGATCAGAGATAATGATAACATTAAGAATGTGCAAATCAGAAGGGGGCAGATTATTACTTTATAAATGACGTCTTTTTTAGTGTGTAAACTGGAATCACATAAGAAATGTGGGCATGGTAGGACTAAAACAAATTTTTAAAAATCAGATACAGACAGAATCAAGAGATGGCAAAGGTTTTAAAAAGTGTTCCCAATTATTCCTTCAAAATTCTCTTCTGCATCCAATTCGAATCATGAACAATATTGACCAAATTGTTCAAGAGCAGTTCAAAGTGTACTCCCTAAGACCCTTTCAGGGGGTCTGTGAGGTCAAAACTATTTTTATAAAAATACCAAAATGTCTTAATTCCTAATATGGTCATTATCAGTAGACATAACCCACATAAACAAAAGCACCTAGGGGAATCCTCAATAATTTTTAAGAATGTAAAGGGGTCCTGAAACAAACCAAAAAAAAAAAGTTTCAGAACTTCTGCTGTGCAAAAGAGAAAACATGAATGAGATGCTGACATCTTCTGACTCACATCTGTTACCTCCATGGGGTTTTACAAATGACTACAAAATGATCCGCAGAACACTGTGAATTCTGCATTCCTCCCTATTGAAACTCTTCACCTACTAGCAACCACATAGGACATATAACTGGGGATTAGAGAACAATAGAAGATAAGTCACAGAAATAGCTACCCATTCATCTAACCATCTATCCAGGGAAACAGACAGATGAACAGAGAGCCAGAGAGTTGGAAAATGAGTCAGACAGATGGACAGACAGCTAGGACAGTGGCATACAGAGGTCACATTTGTAGGAGCACCAAAATTTGGAGCAAGATGATGCAAGAGAGAATTTCTTGAAACCATTTTTTTATTATAAGGCAGGTGAACCACAGCAAAGATCTATTTAGAATGATGCCTCATTTAAAAAAAAAAATCCCCAATTACTCATTTGAAAAACACCCACCCAACCCTGGATCTGTGAACAAATTTAAACCTTGCTTGAACTGTGCTCTACAAATAATAGTATAAATTGTGTATTTTTAAGGTAAATTAAATCCACCTCCTTTTCACTGAATTTCATTATACAATATAAAATTGGCTTTAAAATAATGTAGGAAAAAATAGGCTAGTTAAATAATTTAATTGTTTGAGAGGAGAGAGGCCCCCCAAACTGGTCTTTTTATCTTGTTAGCCACTATCTCCTGGGAAACTGTCATGTCACAACTTTTATGCTACTCTCCTTTCTAGAGTAAAGCTGGAGAGAAGTAAAATGTCCTCAAAAGGCCAAAGATTGTCATCAGCATCCTGAATTCCAGAAGACACTTTTAAGAGAAACAATCTACTAAGGCAGGAGTTCTTAGTGCAAGGTCCATGAGTTTGCTATCTATCCATCTCTCCGCCTCTGCCTCTGTCTCTCTATCTGCCTCTGTCTCTCTCTCTTTCTTTCCATCCATCTAATTATTTATCTATCTGTAGACTTCTATAGATCATATCAAGATATAAAGATTTATAGATGTATATGGAGAAAGGTAAATAGATATAATTAGCTTACTTTTTAATCTATGTATTTTATTTTATGCTTTTAAAAACATTTTTCTAGAAAGGAGTCCGTAGGCTTCACCTGACTACCAAAGGCATCCATGACAAAAAAAAAAGTTAAGAACCATCGAACTAAGACAGACAGAAACATTTAATCCCAAGGTAGCTTTTTTTTTTTGTCTTTGTATCCTCAGCATTTAGCACATAGTAGGTGATTAATAAATATTAGCTAACTGATGGATTGATTGACAATTATGCCACCATATTTCATCTAAGTGTTGCTGGAAAGCAGCCCAATGAAGTGGGGGGGGGGGGAGTCTAAGCCTGTCCCAAGTAGCTTTTACAATAAACCTTCTATGGTCTCCTTGTATTTTATTTTGATAGCTGACAACAAACAGCTGCCAGATCATTTTACTTTTCTGTTTTATCAACCTTTTGCTCCTTTCAAATAATCTTTAATTTTGGAAGTAAGAAGTGTGAAAAACATCTACCTTTTTAAGTATGGCCATCTTAAAATGAAGCTATAAAATTGGGCTCACAGTCTGGGTTGTTGAGTGGTTGTGTGCACTTTCATGATGAACTACAACCCAGCTAGCAGGTGTTTGCCAATTCTTTATATTCCCCAACATGAGGAGGATGGCATTTCCATCTGTATGAAAGGGTGGTTTGACTATTAACACTTCAGGGAAGGAGGTGGTGGTGAAAAGAGGTTGCAAAGGAAGATAATAATTTCATCAAGAATAGAACTACTCCCACAGAACAGGAAACAAAATCGGTACCCATTAATTGGGGAATTGCTGAAAAAATTAGGGTATGTGAATGGTATGGAATATTATTGTACAGTAAAAACTGATGAATATGAGGAATTCTGAAAAAGATTTGTATGAATGAATACAGAGAGAAATAAATATAACCAAGAGAACTATGCACAATGACTACCAAAAAAAAATAAAAGATCCTTAAAGGAACCAATCAATCAGTAAGCATTTATTCATCATTTAATATGTTCCAGGTACTGTGTTAAGCACAGGGATACAGAGAAAGAACAAAAACAGTCAAACTCTGAGTAACTGAAAAACCAATGAAAGTTCCAGAGAATGTTTAATGAAACTTATTTCCCTCCACCTCCTTATTCTGCAACCCCCACCCTTCCCACCACACCACACCCCGCACACACACACACACACACACATCAAAAAAGAATGAGACTCGGGATACCTGGGTCCTGCTCTAAGATCTTTAACTAATTAGTTGCATGTCCTTAAGTAAGTTATGTTTTGTTAGCAAACCAAGGATGTTGGGCTCAAGAATGTTTAAGATACCTCTCATTTCTATTATTTACTATCCTGCGGTCCTAAGCAAAAAGAAAATCAGGTGTTGGGTTTATATCTGTTTGCTGGACTGACATTTGAAAAGTGAGTAATAATAATATTATAATAATAGCACTTACTATGTGCTGGGCACCACACTAAGAGCCTTGTATTTATTACCTCAATAACAACCCTGTGAGGTAGATGCTATTATTATCCCCAATTTACAGATGAGGAAACTGAGGCAGGAAGAGCTTAAGTGACACAACTAGTAAATATCTGAGGCCATATTTGAACTTAGGTCTTCCTCACTCCAGGCTTGGAGCGCTGCTATATTTATAAAGCAGACTTCCATTTTCAGATAAGCTTATCACTAGTTCATTTCTCTCTCTGAATATGTACTTAGGGTTCTCAGGATGCAGGACTGGATGGCCTTGAGGTTTTTTGTTTGTTTCTTTTTCTAGGATAATTATCAAGAGGAATGGCAAACATGATTGAATGATATAGGAAGGGAAATAATCAATTTACATATGAAAGCTCTGAGTATGTACCACATATGAGGATGAATGAGTTCATTCATTAGTCTTATACAGAATTGTCATTCCAGTGGTCAAAGACTCACCACTTGGAAAAACAGGCAGTACAATTCTCATCTTGTTGTCATTCAGTCGTGATTCAGCCGTGTCCTACTCTTTGTGACCCCCATCTGGGGTTTTTGGCAAAGATACTAAAATGGTTTGCCATTTCCTTCTCCCACTCATTTTTACATATGAGGAAACTGAGGTAAACAGGGTGAAGTGACTTGTCCAGGGCCACAGAACTAGTAAGCATCTGAGGCCATTTGAACTCAGGAAGATAAGTCTTCCTGATTCCAGGCCCAGCAATCTATCCATTGCACCACCTGGCTGCCTAAAATTTTCATCTACTAGTTGTAATATTGATGGCTAAAGGGAGTTGGTCATGCCCTTATCAAGTTAATCTGTGGTCTCTTTTTGCATTCTAATGTTACAGTAATGCTTTTGAGAAGTAAGGATAAGGTTAGGGTGTCAGAGTCTACTGGTGTTAAAGGATATGCTAAAATAACTCAGCAACAAACAGGATAAAACTTTGTGGTTACTGAGTTACACCAAAGACAGGGAGTTATCTATTTTTGTGTGTTTTATAATTACGTGCAAGGTCTATTTTTAGCCAACTCTCTAGTCCACTATCTTGAAAATTAAACTTTAAAAACCTCTATTCTTTCTTTCTTACTTTACCTCAGTTTCATATACATAATTCATTTGGCCACAGATAGTGTAAGAAATGTTTTACATTCCTCACAAATAAATATTTTTGCTTACAAAGAAACTTAGAACCAAGGAGGGGTGAGATGGTTTTAAATGGCATGGTAACCTGGGTCACAGAGAGGTATTTGCAGGTACATGTATGAGTGTAAAAGAGTGTAGAGTCATCCCTGTTCTCCTCCTCCTCCTCCTACCTTTCCATTCCACCCCCAGGTACTTTGCCCAAAGCAGAAACCTGCTTGATTTCCCTAATCATTCTTTTGTCAGCAAGCTCAGTTAAAAATGGTCAAATGCCTGACTTCCCTTCATGCATGGGGCTATTAGGTTATTGTCAGTTCTCTTCCTAATGAAAGGTACTGTAGCTGTCTCCTTTCTCATAACCTCACCTCCTCTCCTCTCAAAGAAATGAAGGAAGACTTAAGCTCACCGTTTGAGGTAGAATGCCCAGCTCAGTCTCAGAACAAAGTCCAATAGCATCTTAACACAAGATCCTTCAGTCTATAACTATAGTTTTCTCACCCCTTACCCCAAATCAGAGAAACAAAGGATCATATATTTAGAACTTGTAGATAGCTTAGAGGTCATCTAGCACAATTTTCTCATCTTACAAATAAGAGAATTGAAGGCCAAAGAGGATGAACAACTTTCCTATGGTCACTCAGGTAAGCAACAAAGACAGGTTTTGAATTCCTTTCCTCTGATCTCAATGAGAGGTTTCTTGTCACTGCACCACAGTACCTCCCAAATCATCTTACCAAGAAAAGGCTAAAGTGTTTTGTTTTTTTTAACCAGTTTTGTGGGGGTTTTTTGGTGGGAGGGGGGATCACCACTACTTGGTTGTTCTAAACTCTCTGGCTCCAGCCATCCCCTTGATAAGAAGCTTGATCTGCAGAGTTAAAGCCTCATGCATATCATTCAGGTTCCATCCAAACCTCACTCACACACCAGGGAGGTCCTAAGAGAGGATGCTGGGTACAAACTTAACATATGCTCAGCATAAAAAGAGAATACCAAATTTACTTCACTGTATAATTGCAAATTGATAGATAGCATTTGTATTGTGATTTAAAGTTTTCAAAACACTTTACAAATATTACCTCATTTTATAATCACAGTGGCCCTAGGAGATAGTGCTGTTATTTTCTCATTTTACACATGAAGAATCTAAGGCTGAAAGATTGACTCTTCCAAGATCATGCAGCCAGTTAAGTGTCTGAGACCAGATTTTAATTCTTGGTTTTAGGTCTAGCACACAAAAGATGGCTCATTGGCACAGGACCTTCCTTGTTATCTCAGCAGATCTTAAAAGTAGGAAACTGGGGATGGGAGGAAGTATAGTAAGGAAGGACCAGGAAACTAAAGAAGCCGGTCCATCTCTATTCAAATAACTCACAGTTCACCTCCACCATCAGCAAACAAATATGTGTGTATCTCTGAAGGTGTATATACCTATATTTGTATAAACTTATGTGTGTGGGGGGGGGGGGGAAGGAAGTGAAGTAGTATAGTGGATAGAGCACTCAGGAAGACCTGAGTTCAAAACCAGCCTTTAGAAAGAAAGGTGCCAAATATATGCAGCATATTAGTAGGATCTCTATGCTTTCTACACTTCCCTAAGAAAAACTACAATAAATCTATGTCCTCAGCTTTTATTTAAAACGCTGTTCCTCTCCAGTAGCACAGCTTTACTTTCATTTCTCCTCCTTACCAGCCTTCTTTCTTTTCTCGGTATACTATCTTTTCCACTCATCAACAGCACACTTTCATTCACTAAAAACTGAAGCAGGAGAGGGGAGGGAAATGTCTATAGTTCTGTAGGCTAACTAAAATGCTGGCATTTTCACCACTTTTTCCACCTAGCCAGGTGGAAACTTGAAATGTCAGACTGGCCGTGGTGCACTGATGTCTCTCCATTGACATTTCGTCACATCATGCCGAGACCTGAATTGGTATTAATTGGCACCAAGTGTGTGGCTACAAATATCACGTTAATATCATTCACAAATGTTCAGCTAAAGTGCTTAGCTTTTCAGCATGCTTTCTCCTGACTCCATTTCACTGATTTTTGGCATTGAAAACCAACCATTTGCCTCTGTGGCGTCCCTTCCCTCTCTCCCTCTTCATTTATCTCAATGGAATAACACACAAATACTGTAAGCCCTGCTGAGGGCTTGTATGATTTTCCAAATAACAGGGTTGGGGAGACCAGTTTCATGATTGGGGGTAAAGAAAAGAAAAGAAATACTGTGGACAAATTCTGCATGACCTGGAGCTCGACACCAGATGAAAAGATTCTCATCTCTGATGCGGTCCTTGAAAGTTAGTGACTTCATTATTAAAAAAAAAATCTTTTAAAGTTTATTAGGTAAAACCTGTAACAGAAAGAAAAAGCAAATCCCCCAAAGAACTTATCTGGGTTGCTGTTGTTGGTTTTTTTCATTTTTAATTTTCTGTAGACAGAAAGTAGTGACAAAAGCTAGATGTTATATCCAGCTCCTTGCTACCAATGAGGCTTACTGGTCAAAGACCTCCTCCTCAATGCCCTAACCCCAAAGCAAAGTAAACCATATTTTTTTTCAAAATGTTTATGAGGTGGAGAAATGCCACACTGAGTCACCATTCAAAGAGCCAAATTCTACCCTTAGATGTATGCAGGAAAAGTACTAAAATCAACATGAGCTGCAGACATTCATCTGAGGGTAAAATTTGGCTCAGGAACCATGGGCTCCTTTTACATAGACCTCTGCTGTCTGACTGTTGCCTCTGTGCTCGTCTCCTCACTTAGAATTGGCTTACCAACTTGACCATGTTTATTATTCTGAATGATAACAAGACCATGTGGCATTTCTCATACACAAAGCAGTGAAGAAAAGAAACTGCCCACTTCTTCCAGCCTCTTTATGTAGCAAGCACACACACACACACACACACACACACACACACACAATCACTGAGCTGGAGGACTGTCAGGCTCAAGTTCATAGCTCAATGGGAATCCTCTTTACAGAATTCTAAACAAGCCATTATCTAGCCTTTACTTGAAGAGATTCTCCTATTTCTTTTACTTAAGAGAAAATTAAAGGGAGAGGTCCACTTGAGCAAGTTTATTCTTTTAGAGAAATGCCCTTTGTGGGACAAATGTAGAAATGGGAAACTTTAACCAAAAAAATGAACATGTGACTCACAGAAAACATCAACTAATAACATTTTTAAAACTATTTAGCACTTTGCCAGATACATATGTGTGTGTGTGTGTGTGTATAGGTAGTACAATGGCCAGAGTGCTGAACCTGGAATCATTCAATAAGTATTTATTAAGTACCTACTATGCTCCAGGAACTATGCTAAATGATGTGTTTAGATCTGGCCTTCATTATTTACTAGCTGCAGGACCCTGGGCAAGTCATTTGACCTCTGCTTCAGTTTTCTCATCTATAAGTGTGGATGATAATAGCACCTACCTCCTATGGTTGTTGTGAAGATAAAATGAAATGATATTTGTAAAGTGCTTTACAAATCTTAAAGTACTATGTAAATGCTAGTTATTATTATTATTATGTAATGCAAAGCATCAATAGTTTCTTTTTTATATGTCCATAATTGTGTCAAATAAACCTGTTTATTTTTATCCAGGCCTTACTTTGTTTAGACAGCAAAAGCCAAGCTTTTAGAATTAATAAATCAAAAGAAAAAAGAGAGAAAAGATTGAATATCAGAAATGAAGTATATGGTAGTAATCTCTGGGTGGTCACTGCAGCAGTAAACTGAAACTTTAGCCAGGTCTGTAAAGACTTACCCAAAAAGCACGTTGTGATTTTTTTTTTCAGCAAAAGCTAGAAGTGCCAGTTCTGAAATGGTTGAAGGAGACATGTCCAAAAAGCATGCGTCTAGTGAATTGATTAGAGGGTTATCTAAATAAATGGGCAAATATAGATGAAGTCTGAGCAAGGTTTAACCCCAGGTGAAGTGGTCTGATTCACAGATTTGCCAGTGTCCACTAAATAGTGCACTGTCACACTCGGTCCTTTCCTAGTCCTAGGCTTGCACAATTATATGTAACCCTGGGTTATCTATCAGCTACAAGCTGGTATTCAAGATACTTTCATATATAAGCCTGATTGTAAGGATAGCTTGGTACTATGATTTATTTTTTTGGCACCTACCTGGCCATGACTTATAGAGCAGGCTATGATCATAGGATCAAAGAGCTAAAAATTATTTTAGCTATTATCTAGTCTAAACCTATTTTTTATAGATGATAAAACTGAGTTCCAGCAAGGTATAAGTTACTGGTCCAAAGTTTCCTTAGGTAAATCAGTGAGCTGGGTCCAGAATGAATTTCCACTACTTTAAACTTCGGCTTTTGTTCATTCGTTTCAGTCGTGTCCAATTGTTCCTGACCCTGTTTGGGGTTTTCTTGGCATAGATAATGGAGTCATTTGCCATTTCTTTTGCCAGCTCATTTTACAGATGAGGAAACAGACAAACAAGGTGAAATGACTTGCCCAGGGTCACATAGCTAGTGGCTGAGGCCAGATTTGAAATCAGGAAGATGAATCTTCCTGACTCCAGGCCCAGCACTCTATCCACTGTGTCACCTAGCTGCCTGAAAAAAAAAAAATGTTGCCATAAACTGGTGGCTACAAAATAAATGAGATATGGTCAAAGTACTGCAAGTTTTTTCACAATAATCCTGACAAATATTGAAATTTACTCACTTGAAGACTTGTCACTTGGAAATCTACTCCCCCAAATCTCTGGATTGACAGGTTAACTTTGTTTTCCTTTCATTCTTTTTTTTCTCTATCCTAAAGCACACTAAGAATTTAAATAGCACCATGGGAGCCCCTCAAATCTATTAAAAGCAGCCACGAAGATACAAAAAGGACCACTTCTTCCACTCTCCCTCAGTGATCCATACTGCCACCATCTGGAAAGCTAGAAAAATTCCCAGGGTGGTCCAAAGCATCTTTCTTTTTTTGATTGTGCTGTTTATCTTCTTCTAGACTCAATTATTTGATTTTCTGATTTCAATGTTATCATTTATGATGTGTAAGGGATCTGTGAGCCATGAATAGAAGAAAATGTATGGGGAGCGACAAACCAAGAAGAAAAGTAGCTAGTGACCTGACTTTCTCACAAGGACTATATTGTCTTAGATACCAATCTATCTTCCCAACATTGACCAGTTACCAGAAGTATAATCATGTCTCCTAGTTTAGCAAGTACATTTTTTAGGTATAAACATTGGTTCAATAATCATAGGTACACGATAAAGATCCTGGAGAAAAACCTCACATGATACTCTTAATTCTCTGCTAAATATATTAAAGAGAAAGCCAGCACCTAGAATACTTTTTTTTTATATTTAGGTGGAAAATGGATCATTTCAATTATACTAAATTAAAAATGGTTTATACAAATAGAACACTTTTTAAAAACAAAGACAATCCAAACACCTTACTAAACTGCTTGTGAGAAGATGAATATGGGAAGGAAGGAAAGGGAGAGAGAGAAAGGGGAAGAGAGATGAAGGAAAAGAAGGCAAGGAGAGACAAAGGAAGCAGAGAGGGAAGGAAGGAAAAGAAAATAAGAAAGAGCTCCACTTGTTTCCTCTCCAAAGATAGGATATGGAATCCCCGAAAGCACAAACTTTGGGTGGCATGTCAGAATAAACAAACCTTCTAGTTTTGAAAAAATACTGATACCTGTACAATAGGATGTCCTCCAGCAGATGCCTTCACAGCCCCTCGACTTCCTTCGGTCTCGTAATGAGCTCTGTGGTGGGATTTGGGCTGTACTTCGATCCTAAGTTCATAAGGTCCTGAGTGAGATGGCAGCTGCCAATCAAGGGCAGGCAGAGACGGGCTGAAATGGAAGACAAAAGATCATTAAATATTAATGACTAGTGTATTAACACAAACCACAAGTATCTGAATCTATTACTTTGGGGGCCAAGATTAGCAGTCCACCCTTCACCATCTTACATTAAAAATTTCCATCAATAAGGATAATGTCCTGACATAAGTAATTTAAAAGTCTTTGTAAAAAAGCCAGTGGCTACTTTAGGATGATGTATGGGGAAAGCCTTGTCAATGCTTCAATCTCTATAAGGTTTTTAAATAAAATGGAAACATTTTCTAAACCTAACCCTTAAAGTGTTTCCCTCTCTTGATACTAGACTTACATCAATTATTTAACCTCAAAATAAAAATCAATTCCAGAATGATATGTAGACAGCTTTAAAACCAAAGAAGCACAACCTTTGGCCTGAGAGGTAGGAGATCCATATTCTAGTCCTCTTTCTATCAGTAATTAGCTGGATAAAGTTACATAGGTCTCAATCTCTATGGCCTCAGTTTCCTCATCTGCAAAATTAGGGTATTGGACTATATTAAAGGTTCTTAACCTTTGATCCAAGAACTTTAAAAAAATTTAATAACTAATTCAATATAATTTGTTTCCTTTTTAATTCAGTATATTTTATTTGCTGTATTTAAAAATGTTATTCTGGGGCAGCTAGGTGGCACAGTGGATAAAGCACCAGCCCTGGATTCAGGAGTACCTGAGTTCAAATCCGGCCTCAGACACTTGACACTTACTAGCTGTGTGACCCTGGGCAAGTCACTTAACCCCCATTGTCCCACAAAAAAAAAATGTTATTCTGAGAAGAGAGCCATAGGTTTTACCACGCTGTCAGAGAGCCATGATGCAAAACAGGTTAAGAATCCCTGGACTAAATTGTCTCTAAAGTCCCTTTCTAAATTTGTGATTCTACAGAAGGATGATTAGGAATGAAAATGAACAATTTAAAGAATTTTAAAAATTGCAATTCACAAGTCGGAATTAGCAAGATACACATTTAGCTGCTACACACATTTAATGAGCAAATTCCTAATTCCTATGCTACAGTATGGTTTTCTTATCCTTTTATTAAAAAAGAAAAATACATAAAAACTATATGCCTTTGGAGACAAAAAATGTCCTCTGAATATCATATTGGGACTTTTCTGCTAGACCCTTTCTTTGTGGATGAATTAGCCATTATCCTACTCTCCCGAAATCTAGATTTGTAGAAGAACCAAAAGTAGATAAACTCTTACTTTAATCTCCCCAAAATCTAGGATGGTGGTAGCTATGAAGCTAGTTGCCATTGCCACACACTTTAACCTTCATAATGTCCCTCCAGACATCAGAAGGGGTTAGGAGATGCTCAGAGGTGTAGTTAACATTTGTTCTGTCCCTGTCAACATTGTAGAGGTGGCAGCCTTAGTATGGAGTTGCCTTTTTACAGCTAAGTTTCTATTAGTTTAATTTCCTGTCTTCTTCAAATCTCATTCTGCCTTCAAGTCTTATAAAGGGAGGTTTAAAAAAAAAGTTGTAACCTTTAAGCCCTAAGTAAATATTAGCTGTTATAATAATAGGTTCTCTTGGGCCACCACAAGCACCTTACTCTGCCTCCCAGGAGTTAGATGGAACACTGAGTCTACACAACTACAGCAGAAATATAATTGGCTGAGATAGCTGGTCAACCCAGTTCATACTGGTTCATGAAGACCATTCCATGAAAAGCATGGACTGACACTTCTTCATATTCACAGAGCCATGGAGATTGGTCATAAGGAAATCAGAACAACAAAATTTTTCATTCCTTTCTAATTCTGCTGCACTTTCACAACCTCTCCTTGGAGAATGCTCTAATATGACTATGGATCTAAAACATGAATTTGATTCTCCAAGTAGCAATATTGAAGGGATAGCCACTTGGAAAAAATTAATTTCTCCAAACAGAAGAGTCACTCAGACAACAAGTATCTATAAAGCATTTGCTTAATGAGTGAAGCACTGTTCTAAGCACAAGGCATACAAAGAAAGGTAAAAATAATTTCTGTCCTCAACAAATTTGCATTCTAATGAGAGACAATATGCAAATAACTATGTACAGATAAGACATATATGGCAGATGGAAACTAATTTCAGAGGGAAAAGCATTGTGTACTGAGAGAACTGGGAAAGGTCTCCTGAAGAAGGTTGTATTTGAGCTATCTTAAAGGAAGGCAGGAAAACCAAGAGATGGATGGAAATGAAAAGAGAGAATATTCCAGGATTGGAGAATAGCCTATGAGTACATAAGTCAAGAAGTGGACGTTGGGGAATCATGTGAAGAACAGCACATAGACAAGCATAGGTGGATAGTAGAGTACACAGGGGAAAGTTGAATATAAGAAACCTTGAAAGGAAGAACAGGATCATGTTGTAAAGGGCTTCAAATTTTATATTTGATCCTGAAGGTAATAAGGAGCCAACTGGAGTTTATTAAGTGAAGGGAGCGACAAGGTCAAACTTGTGCTTTAGGAAGATCACTTTGGCAGCTAAGTGAAGGATGGATCCGTATGGAGAGAGACTTGAGGCCAAGGAGCTATTTGAGATGCAAAATATAGCAACTCAGACAAGTATCTCACTCCATATGGTGGTCCACATTCCCATCTCCATGATTCATACCAAATTCCTTATTGCCTCGAAGTAACTACTATGCAATTTATATTGTCATTCCCCTCCTTGTAAACTTCTGCACAGTCTACATAATGATGTCCAATTGCCTTCCAAGATGGCCCCAATATATTTTCCCTGCTTTTCTTCTCACTAGCCTCCCACTGTATGTAATCTATCCTAAAGTCACACTGGACTACTTACTATTACCTCAATACACCATGTATTGTGGTGCCTATTATTGCTTATACTGTTCCCTCTGCCGTAATTGTCTTCCTTTCCTCTTTCCCTAAATCTACTAGTCAAAATGCTGCTTTACCTCTCCTTCAAGGTCCAATTCAAATGCAATGTCCTTCATGAAGTCTTCCCTGAGCTCCCTCAACTATATACAAAACCCCTCTTATAAAAATCCATAACACTTTTCATACCTACAGTGTAGCACATTTCACCTTGTACTAGAATTACTGTCTCTACTATTTGAATTTGCTCCTTTAGGGCAGAAACTGTGACTTACTCATCTTCATATTTCTCTAGCACCCAGAACAGTGACTGGCATATAGATGACACTTTATATATTAGTCCATGTGAATGGAATCAAATTGAATTTATTTATAATTATTTCACTCTGGTTTTGTTTCACTGAACACATGGTAAACTCCTTGGGGTTGGGTTCTAGGTCTTATACTATATGTGTATCCCCACAGTATTTAATGTCAATACCATTTCTGGGGACACAGTAGGCACTCAATGAGTAACTACAGAGTCACTGACTAACATCTATATTCTGGAGGAAAAAATGGAAAACAACTCAGGTATCCTTGCCAAGGAAAACCCAGATGGGGTCATGAAGAGTCGAGTCAGACATAATTGAAAAATTACTGAACAACAACAAAATCTGTTTGCCTGAAAAGTTGTGTTTAAAACAAGAATTTGGATCAAAACAAACTATAAGTCAAAAATTAAAATAAAGGACAGAATCAAATCTAAATAATACTTTTTCACTAAACAGTATATAGCGCCAAAGGTGGTTTGTTGTTGTTGTTCAAAGAAAAAAATAGTTCAAACTAAAATCAAAGATAAATATTTTCTAAATCAACCAAACACCCAACTACTCTTTGAACCTACCTGCCATATCATTCACTTCCCATCTCGACTGTATTTGAATTTATGTAAGTCGAATCCTATTTTAAATGTACCGAGGGAGTTTTACTAAGTAAAGTTAACACTTTTACAAAGCTGTAGTTTTGTTTCTGGTACAGAGATTCCTTAGAGGACAGCACACCTGTGTAGCCATGAAAGCTTATTTTAAAGAATGGATGCTATTTCTCCAACAAGCTATTTTCATAGCACTCCTAAACCATATCCTGGAAAAGACTACAGACATGGTGGGTTTCATAGACTGTATTCATTCAGAATATTTAAAAAATGAATGGAGCTTGGAGGTAATTCCTAAACTTATAGCATCCACTTAACACATTTGTTAATGCAATTATAGTACAAAGATTCTTTTAAGAAAATAAGCATTGTGCCTAGGAGCTAAGGTGTTGTCTCTACTACACACTAACAAAATATATAAAAAACAAAACAAAACAACACACCAGCCAAGTGGTTGTTTGCTATTATGTAGCCCAAACTGCTGGTTGGCTAATTGGATTTTTCCATTTTTGAGCTGGCCATTTTGGGTTTGTAGAAACACAGCCTGAGCATCCTTTGCTGTAGTTACTGAGGTATAAAGTTTGTTCTCCACAGAGCTACAACTTCAGAATGAAGCAAATGATCAGACTCTGTCTGGCAAGTGATAGGATTATAAATTTAGGTTACAAAACAAGTCATATATTCAGAATATACACGCATATGCTTACAACCAGGATTATGAAATCCTAATGTGGCTCCTCTGCCGAATCTGATTGAAATCAGCCCTGGGAAATCAAGAGTTAGTTCCATTTTATAATAGAAAGGTACCTATATTTTTTCTTGGGGTTGAATGTGTTTTTTAAACAGATGTTTTCCTTTTATTCCTGGATCTAGTCTTCTCTATTCTAAATAAAATAGTATCAGATTAAAATACTTTCATACCAATAGCCCAGCTGTGCACTCTTTCCTTTTAACTGTCTTACTGAATTCTAAGAGAACATTCCCATGCTGAACAATTAAAGAATCAAGCTTATTAGCAAAATAGAATGTTTTCATTTAAACATGGTCTTTTCAAACTATGTTTTCTTCATCAAAAACAAAGAATCGGGCAGCTAGGTGGCGCAGTGGATAGAGCACCGGCCCTGGAGTCAGGAGTACCTGAGTTCAAATCCCGCCTCAGACACTTAACACTTACTAGCTGTGTGACCCTAGGCAAGTCACTTAATCCCAATTGCCTCACTAAAAAAAACAAAAAAAAAAAAAAAACAAAGAATCAAAGTGAATAGGGCAAACAATATCTTGTCTAGTTTTAAAATTTTCAGGTAAAATCTACACAGTGGCCATCATCCAGTTAAATGAGGCAATTACCTAGCTGGGTTTTTTTAGCTGTGTAAACACAACTTAGGTAAACAATTTTAAAGTATGTTGCAATCAAATGAACAATAAAGGTGTGATAAATGTGCCTTTATGTACACACAGTACACATCATAGGCTGCTTAGGTGTGGCATAGAGATGCCCATGATGAATAACAGTGACCATCATATCTGGCCTTACAATCCATCATCAGGTACCATAGTAAGTGCTGGCCAGTATTAAATAACAATTAAATGACAGTTTTCCTGATGAAGGAAGCTCTGTGATGTATTTAACAGTTTCATGGGCTGTGGCTGTCAAAGGTATTTCCTATTTGAGGTTATCTTCATCATACAATTAATTTCCTGTAGCAATGCCTGACTAAAGGAAAAGCAACTGAGGAAAAGGCTTATTTAGGGAGAGTAGAGAGAGAAAATAATCTATTATAATGGTAGAACCTACCTTTCGGAGGAGGAGATTTGAAATGAGTTTGTCTTAGAAGAATTAAGGACTACAGAATTATTACAATTTTTGCAGATGAGCATATACTTCCTATAATAGGGGGGATATATTGTAGCACATTCTTTAAATAATTCCCAGATAAGATAGAAGCATTATAATAAGTTATTATTATATAATTATAAATGCTCCAAAACATCCCTTTTCACAGGGTTTTGGGATCTCTATTTGGAGTGTCCATGTTCACTTTTCTTATCTGGGGGTGATCTATTTATGCTGTCAGTACTAAAGAAGGAAACTCTCTTCCGTTGCCCCCATAACTGGGAAATGAATCAAACAGCTAAAAAGTAATGGAGTAATGGGATTCATCTAATAAATGTGACAAATAAAAGATACACAATTAGGTCACCTCCCATTCATCCCCTGTTAGCACTACACAGTGAGAGGAACTTGGCTTAGTTGATTCCAAGGAGAAAAAAAGGTTCAGTTCTTCATAACATAAGGTCATATTAATTTCCCTAACTATAAAGAACCATAAAATATTTTCACTTGCAATCATAGGTTTATAGATGAAATTTGGAGCTGGAAAGAACCGTAGAAATCAACTAGTCTAACCATTTTACAGCTGAGGCAAATAACTCCCAGGGAAATAAAGTGATTTGGCCAAGTTCACAGAGATAGTAAGTGGTAAAGTTAGTATTCTGTGCATTTAACCTCCAAATTCAGAGTGCAATTTCATAATACCTCTATAAAAAGGGATAATTTTACATTGTGTTCATTCTTGTAAAATTGTACGTTTTCCAAAAGTATGATAACTTGAGTATTTGTGTGTCTAGATCTATGTCTATGTATCTTTTGAAGTAAGTAAGAAATGTATCATATCAGAAGTCAGAGGTCAACTCTTTGACAATTCACCCTTCAAATTTTCAATAGGCCAAATACAACTGAAATTTTTGACCCTCTTTTTTGTCTAGATAGAAAACTGTAGTCTCTTACCAGTATATAATATATTTTACTACCTCTACTACCACCAACTAAGCAATAAAACCCAATTCCCTCTTTATGACTCAGCAGTCCCAAGTCCATAATGACCTGACCAATATATAGGAAGAAAGGAATCAGATTCTTCTATTATTGATGGACTTTCCTATCTGGATTTGGCCACCCTACTCAATGTTAGGTCTGTAGTAAGTCAGAAAATTGAGCTCATAAATAATAGTAATTTAGTCATATAAAGTCATCTTCAGGTTTTTAAGCTAAAAAGATCATATTCAAGTAAAGAATGAGAAGAATGGTTAGTTGGAACATGTACCTCAAAAATAATTCAAACAATAAAGAAATATATCTAAGTTACAGATAGAAGAGTCATTGCAAATATCCACTCTTTGATTTTCTCACATCTAGCTTATTCAATAAGACAGAATTCTCCCTCTTTCAGAAAATAGTGTTAATAAGAACTAAACATCTGGAAAAACATACAGATGAAGAGATAAATGTTATTAAGGCCCTCGGGATTTTAGTCTGTTGGCAAACAACAATTAAAATAATCAATATTTTAACCATCCTCCACAGCACATTGGTAAACCCACTCTATATACTGGATTATCTTCAATTTTTACCGTATGTATCTTATATTGTATATAGTTGTTTACATATTGCCTCCCATTAGTCTCTAAGTTCCTTGAAAAGAGGGACAGTCTTTGCATTTCTTTGTATCCCTATACTTAGCATCATGCTAGGAACATAAATTCTGGTTGACTGACTAAAAAAATGGTCACGAGCACAATTTCCTCTAGTAGATAAAAATCAAAATCATGTGAGAACAAGATAAAGTATATAGCATTCTGATCTGCTACTGTATTGCATTTGTCCCAAAGGTACTTTCAGTGAAGTTTCAGAAGATGTACTTATATCTCAAATTATTGTTCAGTCATTTTTTTTCAGTCGTGCCCAACTCTTTGTGACCCCATTTTGGGTTTTCTTGGCAAAGATACTGTAGTGGTTTGCCATTTCCCTCTCCAGATCATTTGACAGATGAGGAAATTGTGACAAACAAATGAAGTGACTTGCCCAGGGTCACCCAGTTAGTAAGTATCTGAGGCCAGATTTGAACTCAGGAAGAACAAGCTTCTTGGCTCCAAGCCCAGAGCTCCATCCACTGTGCCACCTAACTACTCCACTCCAAAAGTGTTTCAATGCTGTTGTTCAATTATAAGAGGCAGTTATTTTATCCAACTGTGCATTAATCCAGAGAACATTAAGTATAAAGGAATAATAGTAGAATGGTAACTTGTCCCAAGATTGTTCCTATCTGAGTTCTATTGGAAAAGATTAAGGTAATTATAAACAAAATATTTTGGAAAATAAAATTCTATTCAAAGCCAAAAAAAATAATACTGTAGCAGAATGTATATCTAGGGAAATGAAGGGTAACACAATGTGGCAGCAGGTATGTTCAAATTCTTATTAATTTGTCTTCTCCCCTAAAATTTCAATTGATTTGATTTCTTCAGCTGGAGCATGGTAGATCAATTTCTCAAATGCATCCTTCTTTGTTCAAACTTTGTCCTTAACTGTCCAGTTAAACTCAGGTCCATTGTGAATATTTGCTTTGCACACATTGTATGTGTGGAGAGCAAAGAACCAGGTGTTTTGCAGTAGTTCAGATCACAGTGACCAAGTAGGGCAGAGGGACAAGCCAGATGCCATGGAACATCAGGTGATAATATCTGGTAATCTTCCATTTTACAAGAAGGATTAAAACTAGTTACTTCCATATCATCCAAGTGGTGTAAGTAGTTGTGTTATTCTTCCCAACTCATTGTCCCATAGGGTATGGGAGGCCTTCAGGGTTGAAGAAGGGCCCTTGCCTTACTTTCAGTCCTCCCCAATGCCCAGGACCACTCCATCCCCATTAGAGTGGCAAGATACCCTTCTCACTTAACTTCCTGTCATCACTTCCCTGACCATAAGATTCCATTCTCTTGGCCATCCAGACTCCATAGAACAGCTGATATTCAAGATGATGGGGCACCTGAGGCAACCCCCCCCTTACCTCTCCCAACCCCCAGGCAGCCTAGATACTTGGAGAAGCCATCTGAGAACAGCAATGGCTAAGTGACTCATACCCTTTGAATAGAATGGGAATCACCAACATTAATCTTTCAAGTGAGACAGAAGACCATCAGACTTTACTATCTATCCTGCCACTATATCTCAGGCCTTACCATCTGACATATCTCTACAACCTCTGAACCTTCCAACACGGTCATCTAACCTACTAATGCCTCCTAAGGACCTCTGGGCCTTTCTATACAGTTACACACCTCTGCAATTACACCCTTGGTAGCTCTTTTCTGGACTTTTTTATTCCATTCACCTTGGACTTTTATGTGTTGTCTCCCACAATTGGAATATGAGCTCTTTAAAGGAATGAACTGGCATGCTCTTTCAATTTGTATATCCAGTATTTGGAACATTTCATTGCATATAGTAAGCACTTAACGAATGTTTTTCCATTTGTTCATTCATTTACAGTTTGCATACATAGTATGAAGGAGACATGGCTTTAATTAAGCATGTTAGAATCATAAAATGTTGAAGATCATTTAGTCCAACCCCCACTTTTTACAAATGAGGAAACTGAGGCAGTAGATAGTGAGATGCTTGAAAGTAGAGACTGTTTTTTGCCCTTTTTCACATACCTGGTGCTTAGCACAACGCCTAACAAATAGTAGGTGCTTAAGAAATGCTAGTTGACTGACTGAGTCTCAGAGAGATGAAGATACATACCAAATGTTACAAGCTTGTTAATGTCAGAGAGCTAGAACTTGAGTTAACGAAATCTGGATAGTGTCTTGTGGTCCTTGGATTTCAAAGAATAAAGGCTTATAAGATAGCCAAGGGAGTTAATTCACTTCTCTGATTGCCACTGAGTCTCCCTTTCATAGGAAGCTCTCCTTGTGGGAAAATTCCAAGTATATTTATTTTGGCAGGCATTTGTGTTCTCTTACACTGATGAGGATGATGATGAGTTCAAGAAAAAGGTGGAATTTAGTGTTAGAGGAGAGTCGTAGCATTAGCCAATGTCTAACAGGCCAGCATAAATGCAAAATGTCAAATGGAATTCTTAAGCTTAGTCTCTTCTTAAAGTTCTTTGTGCAGGATTTGAACAGAGGCTGAAAGTACCAAAAGCAGATCAGCTGTTATCAAAAAGATGCTGCCTAACACACACACACACACACACACACACATCTACACACACGTAGGCTCAACATCTAAGAGGGCCTTTTTTTACATAGTATCTATACTAATATAAATGTACCGCTGGCTGATGCTCCTTATCTCAAAAGAGACAGTAAAGGGGCAACACAGATAGACTGAAGTCCTCATTCCCACTGCCCTTGGGTAAGAATAGGGAAAAGGAAAAAAAAAAAACTTCTGTGGTACAACAGCTGCTACTTTGAGCATCAAGGGCAACAGAAAAGAGGGCAAGGGGAATCTCTGCTCATTAATTACTTCTCAAAACAATCAGGAACCAAGATGGTTGAGGGTTTAGATGGTGAAGTAGCTTCTGTTTTTATAGTATTTTCAAATACTGTTCTCCCAACAACCATATTAGTAATAGTATTTCCAGGATTTGGGTCAATACCAATTCTGACCAGTTTTATCAAAAACTTGATAAAGTTTTTTTTAATCACAACTTTAAAGGTCAGCCTACATGTTGTGATAAATTGTGTTAAAAACAAACAAAAACAGAAGAGCCCAATTTATTTCAAGTATTTGTCAATACCTTAACTAATACATTGGACTATGGTATTTTAATATAAATGGAAAAAGGGGAAATCAGTCACATTTCACTGATTGATATGATGAAATTTAGAGTTACAATTGTAAGAGGTCTCCAATGTATGGGTGGGGGGGGGGAGATGATTTGCTATCGCTTTTTCAATCATACTGTTTTCAGTATTTGTTTGACTGTTCAAGTTCTCATGAGAAAATTTTCAAATTTTGACTTGATCTTTTTGCTGCTTCTAACATAGGAAAAGTTTGTGGTTTGGTTTTTTTTTCCTTAAGTGCATCTTATTTAGCATAAAGACCACCTACACACTGTGATCCAAATTAGGTGATTAAAAGTATTTCTGGTTTTACCTGTATCCCTTTTTTACTAGTTACTGACATTCTTTGACTGAGCTATATTCTAAATGAATGAAACTTGGAGCTGCATGACTCCCTAAGAGAAGAAATTTTACTCTCTGGGTATTTTTTTAAACCAGTTAGTTATACAGGATATGACCACAAGGAAGCCTGCTTTTCCTCTACATCTGGCCAGAGGTGACATCATATTTCATATTTTACATAAAGTCTTTTTATAAAATGAAAGAATTTCATGAACAGCTCCATTCATTTCAGTATGAGTTATACACATGCACTGAAAATGTAGGTATTTGTAAAATTATAGTCCTTAGCCTCTGGTTCTTAATATCTGTATCCTTCACAATTATGACTCAAAGATTGATCACCTAGCATATCCTCAGGAAACCTTGGTTTTTGTCATATCTACAAAGAAAGTCCTTTTTGGGGGGTTTTAAAAGTTTTTAATTGACGTTTCCCCAGGTTTGTCCCCTCCCCACCCCTCCCAGAGAGCCATCCCATATAACAAATTGTATTTTTAAAGACAAAAAAAGGAAAGAAAAATAAAAGGGGGGGAAATCAGCAGAACTGATGAATACATTGAAAAAGTCTAATGAGCAATGTGGAACACCTGTCAACCTTCCACCTCCACAAAAGAGTTGTTCCAAGGTATCTTTTCATTTCTCCTCATTTGAGTTATGCCTCATTATTATAATTTTGTTAATTCACTTTTCATTTTTTTTGTCATTTTCCTTTCCATTTATATTGTTGTAGTTATTGTACATATTGTTTTCTTCACTTTGCTTACATCATCAGTTCATGTAGATCTTTCCATGCTTCTCAGCATTCATCACATATATCATTTCATACATAACAGTAATATTCCATTGCATTCATGTGCCACAATGTTTATCCATTTCTCAATTCATGGGCATCTGTTGTGTTTCCAATTCTTTGCTATCACAAAAAATGCTGCTATAAATATTTTGGAGTATATGGGGACTTTCTAATTAATGGCTTCCTTAGAATATAAGCCTGGTAATGGAGTCTCAGGGTCAAAGTCTGAATATTTTAGTTGTTTTATTTACATAATTTGAAATTAATTCCCAAAGTAATTGTACCACTTCCCATCTCCACCAACAATGAATTAGTGTGCTTATCATTCTACAATCCCTCCAACATTGAATATTGTCATTTTTTTTTCAATCTTTGTAAATTTGTAGAGTGTGAGGTAAAACCTAAGAGATGTTTTGATTTGTGTTTCTTTTATTAGTGTTTTGGAGTGTTCTTTCATGTGGTTGTGAATACTTTGCAATTTTTCATTTAAAAACAGTTCATTTCCTCTGACCACTTATCTATTAAAGCATAGCCATTAGTCATATATATGTGTGCATTGTAAATGTATATAACACATATATATATGCATATATATATATATAGGTAGGAAGCAAACTCTATATCAGAGAAATTTCATGCAGATTTTTTCCCACTAAATCCCTTTCCTTGTTATCCTAGGTGTATTAATTTTGTCTGTGTAGAAGCTTTCCAGTTTCATATAATCAAAGTTATCTTAAATAGATCTTTTGTAACTACTTCTATTTCTTATATCCTACCCATAACTGTGAGAGTTATATGATCTGTTTCTCTTATAACTTTTTGTTACAATCTTGAATATCAAGTCATGTATCCATTTAGAATGTATTATGGAATATGGCATAAGATGTTGATCTAAGTCTAATTTCTGCCAGACTGCTTTCCAGTTTTCCTAGCAGTTTTTATCAAATAAGTTTTTACCAATGTAAATTTATGTTTTCCACTTTATCAAACACTGAATTATTGAGTTACATCATTTCAGATTCTTCCTTATCTAGCCTGTTTCATTGATCTATTTTTCTATTCTTTAATCAATAACAGATAGTTTTGATGACTGCTTCTTTATAAAATAGTTTGAGATCTAGAAGTGCTGTTCCCTATCTCTGCTGCCAACTAGTTGTATGACTTGGGGCAAGTCAATTAATCTCGAAAATCCTTCAATTTTCTCATGGATAGAATGAGGAAGCTGAGCTAGATCAGAGGTTCTTAATCTGAGGTGCATAAACTTTAAAAAAAATTTAACTGTATTTCAATATAATCGGTTTCTTTTGTAATCTTAGATGATGATGATGGTGCTGGCGACAATAGCATTTACATAGCATTTTAAGGTTTACAAAGTGCTTCATAAATATTATCAAAGACAGGCTGAGATTAAGTGATTTGCCTTAGGTCACACAGCTAGTAAATGCTCATCTGAGGGAGGATTTGAATTCAGGTCTTCTAGACCACAGGTCAAACATTTTAACCACTGCATTACCTACCTGCCTTTATTTTGTGTTTTTACAAACATTATTCCAAGAAAGGGTCCTATAGGTTTTACTAGCCCTGCAAAGGAGTCCAGGACACAAACAAAAAATTAATAACTCCTGTTAGATAATCTGTCAGGTCTCTTAATACTCAATATTCTGTGAGTCAAGTCTTTATTATTAGGACATTAAAGCACCCATCTGGCATTCAAAAATTAGTCCCTATTATAAGCCATTGCTTAATTAACTGATTCATTAGTCAGTTAATTATCAGAGTATCAAAGTAACTATTTGGGGGTTGAAATTTTCCATATTTGTTGAGAACCCCAAGGTGAGACAATTCTTTTGTTTAAATAGTTAGGGTAAAATCCTTTCAATTATTTCATATTTTCCAAGAGTTAAAACCCATATGTATTCATCATCTAAAAGAAAAGCGTAAAGACTTTTTATAGTTCCAGTAATCCTATAATAGATGAAGCTACAAACTTCAAACTTGGCAGAATTATAACCTGCCTGGAGGAAGGACAATTAAGCTAAACTTGAAGAAAAATGGTATTTTCAAAGTTACAAAAGTTTAAAGGTAACAACATGTTTTTAACAGACAAACCAAAAACATTCCTACTTAAAAAGAAAAAAAAAGTTGTTCAATTAAGATCATCAGACATAAGAGACCTTCAAGGACTTCCTTGTTAAAAACATTCAAAGCCAAGAGCTCCAGATAGATATAAGATTGGTCCAAGGAAGTTAAAAAAAATTATACTTATTCTAGAACTCTGTGTAAATAGCCTCCAAGATTCATTCTGAAGTACTATGGTAAAAATCCCCTTCCCTTCCACCAGGGCCTTAGGAGCCAAGAGGGCCACACAAAGATAATTCCTTTAAAAATTCACCTCATCTCCATTGTCTTTCTCTGCATATGTCAGGAGGCCTTAAGATCATCCAAAAAGTAGTTTCCACCCAAAAGAGGTCAGCTTTGGTTGGGACTCTCGCCCAGAATCATGCTACAGAAGGCTAGGTCCACTAGGTTCAGCTCTATGCTAATCTTCAAATACTTCTAATGACTTGTCAACAAACAAATGATCTAAACTTTTGCATTTTACATCCTGCCACACACACTTCCAATACCACTTTTAAAAAAATGTATTTGTCTTTGATAAATAATGTGACTCCATCATTAAATTTAACATATACTTTACCCCCCAAAAAACTATATGTAACAGAGGTTTTCATTGTCATTCTTTGGATATTGAAATGTTTGTATTTGTTGATGACTTTTTAGTTTATAATAAAAAGAGCTATCTTTTTTTTTCTTTTTTAATAGGCCTGTATAGTGCATATAACTTGGGATAAAGACACTTGGGTTCTGGTGCAGCTTAGTGCACAGTGGATAGAGCAACAGCACTGGGTTCAGGAGGACCTGAGTTCAAATCTGGCCTCAGACCCTTGACACTTACTAGCTGTGTGACCCTAGGCAAGTCACTTAACCCCAACTGCCTCATTAAAAAAAAAAAAAGATACTTGGATTCAGGTCCTACTTCAGACACTAATTATGAGTCCTTAAGAAAATCTTTTCACTTCTCCCTCCTCCTCTCTGCCTAGTGACTTACTGCCTTCCCTCTAAGACTCTCCCTAATTTATCTTATATAACTGTTTCTACCGTAGCTGCTTAGTGTTGTCTCTCCCATCAGATCATGAGATCCTTGAGAACAAGAACAGTTTAATTTTGGTTTTTTGTGTTTTTTTGGTTTTTGTTTTTTTTTAACTTTCTTTACATCCCCAGAGTTTAGTACAGTGCCTAGCACTTAGTAAGCATTTCATGGATACTGTTTGACTCTCTAGTTGCCTAATTGACTGAGATTCAGGTTGTTTTTGAGAAAAGGACTTTGAAAACCCCAAAGTTCTCTAAAGATCTAAGGCATTAGTGTTTCTAAGTTCAAGGCATGTTCTTAGTCATTGAGAGCTAAATCATGGAAGGCAACAACTACCATTTTCTCCCACAAAATTTTCTTTGGCGCCATTTCAGAGACCGAATATTTGGCTGGATGAACCTTTGTTCTGCCCCAGTGGAGTCATTCTGCTATTCCTACACTGGTTCTTTGGCTCCTCTGTGGAGTGAGAAAACAGCAATAAATGATTACTGAAAGCCCAAAGAACCAATTGAATTCAACACACATTTTTTTTTAAGTTCCTACTAAGTGTAGTTCATTGTAATAGGTGTTGGGGATAGAAAGAAGAAAATGAATAGGCTCAGTATTAACAGAGCTTAGTTTGAGAGTGTTATGATAGCGATATACACACAAATAAGTTGAACTATAACTAAGAATACTTTCATCTGGTTTAAAACAATGGGGTGGGGAGGATAACTTCTCCAAAGTCACACAGCTGGTAGGTGGTAAATTAAGGTGTAAATTAAACCCAAATCCTCTGAGACTCCAAATTCAATGCTGTAATTAGTTTTTTCTGTCTTAGATTGTGAGCTCCTTGAGAGCAAGGACTACTGTCTTTCATCTTTCTTTGTATCCCCCAGGGCTTAACATAGTATCAGGCCCATAGTAAGCACTTAATAAATATTTATTGACTAAATTAGCCACTATACCACAATGCTTTATTTTAGAGATGGGGAGATTAAGGCCCTGAAAGGAGAAGTGATTTGCCCATATGTGTGTGTGTGTCTGTGTGTGTGTGTGTCTGTGTGTGTGTGAGAGAGAGAGAGAGAGAGAGAGAGAGAGAGAGATACATGTTTATATATAAAAATACCTATACATACATACATGCATATGTGTATCATGGCATAGCCATGATAAGAGCTCTCTTCAAGTATCTGAAGGCATGTCATGTTAGAGAGACTGAGGGTTTTCTTCCTTTGCCAAAGGGAAAAATTAGAAGCAATGGCTAGAAGTGGAAGAGGAAAGTTTAGACCTCAGGTAAGGAAGATTTTCCCAACCACTAGAGTTACCCCAAAGTAGAATGGGTTCACTAGGGAAGCCTGGTAGTACTTCTCTGCCACTGGAGATTCTCAAGCAAAGAATGAATGGGCATTTATCATGTAAGCTGGGGATGGAATCTGTGACTTAGGAAGTCTCTTCCAACTCTGAGACTTTGTGGGAACCTCAATACCACAGTTCATCAATCAATAAACCCTTATCAAGCACCTCTGTGTGATCATGTAGCTTGGTATAGTGTATAGATAGGTCATTGGTCTTAGAATCAGGAAGATTTGAGTTCAAACCCTGCCTCAGACACTTATTAGCTGTGTGTGACCCTGGGCAAGTCAAATAACCTCTGTGTCTTAGCTTCCTCTTCTGTAGAATAAGTGATGTGGATTTAATGGCCTCTAAGACCCTTTTCAGCTTTAAATCTTATATGCAATGCTAGGTATTGGGATAAAAAGAAAGGAAAAAAGTCACTGCTCTCAAGGACCTTGTATTCTATCAGAATGAATGAGAAAGAATCAGAAGACTTTCATGGAGAAAAGATGAGAGAATTTTGAAAGGGGATCAGAGAAATGAGCCTAGCAATAAGAAGCCCAGACTTGAAGTCAGAATTTGGGAGTACAGGGGAGTACAGGTAGTAATAACAGGCAGACCAGATGTACAGTCACCCTAGGAACTAAGTCCACTAAGGTTTAGGGGAGAAAACAGTCCTTCAGAGAGATGCTACAATGAAAGAAATCTGGTTGGGGGGACCCCAAGGGGAGTGATGCAGCTGGAATGTCACCTTATGGGAAGGCATGTGAGTGGTATTCACAGTTGGCTGCCATTAGGGATGGCCCCTCCCAACAGAAAAGAAATATTCCCAACCTCATTGTGTGCTTTCTCCCCACCCAAAACTTCCTCCTACGGGGACTGTGAACTTTTTAAAATATATTTTGAGAACTGTATTTTGATATATTTTGTTTTCTTTGTAATCTTCGGTATTTTATTTTAATCTTTTAAAAAACATAATTCTGAGAAGGGATTTATAGACTTCACCAGACTGCCAGAGATCCATGACACAAAAAAGGTTAAGTATCTGTGATCTAGATAAAGTGCTCCAGGAAAATTTGAAGATGAAGACATCATTTTTTGGATGGGGAGATCAGGGAAGACTTTAATAAAGGAGGCAGAGCTGTGGAGAATATATTCTATGTATGGGGTACACCCTGACAAATGAAAAGGCAGGAAACAGTAGGAAGATCTCAAGAATCATAGGTTAATAGATACAGAAATAAAAAGGAAACTTAGAATTCTCATCTAATCTAATTCCCTCATTTTACATATAAGAAAACTGATCCCAAGTGACATGAAGTGACTTGACAAAGGCTATAAGTTGGAGAGCTGGGATTCAAACCCATATCTCTTTATCCCAAATTCTAACAAAGGCCTTTTTTTTGTGGGGCAATGAGGGTTAAGTGACTTGCCCAGGGTCACATAGCTAGTAAGTGTCAAGTGTTTGAGGCCAGATTTGAACTCAGGTCCTCCTGAATCCAGGGCTAGTGCGTTATCCACTGCACCAACTAGCTGCCCCTACAAAGGCCTTTTCATTACACTAATAGTCCAGTTTGGCTGGAATAGAGAGTAAGTGAAGGGGACTAACTAAGGATAAATAATGCTGAAGAGTAAGTTGTGTTTTAAATCATGGAGGACCATACATTCCAACCCAAAGAATCTTATTTTATCCTAAAAGCAAAACTACTGTGGAGAAAATTACTATGGTTTTTCTCAGCAAAAGAGAGAGAAATGGTAAGACTTGAGCATTAGAAAATTCATTTTGGCATTTTGTGAAGGACAGGCTAGATAGTGAAGGGGCAGGAAGCTATTTCAATAGTCAAGGTCAAAAGGTAATGAGGGACTCAAGCAGAGTGGCAACCATCCATGTGGGCAGAAAGGAGGGAATGGATGGGAGAGATATTGTGGGAAGCAGAATAGATAGGTCTTGGCAACTGATTAGACATGGGGAATCATAGAGGTCATCTAGTCCAACTTCCCTCCCAATGTAGGAGGACTTCCCTCAACATCCCCAAAAGGTCATAGAACCTCTGTTTGAACAATTCTAGTGACAGGAAACTCATTACCTCATGGGGAGGGGGTGTGGGCCCCTTCAACAGGAAGCTTTGAATCCAAGTAGCCAGAATCTACAAAGATAAACATTAAGATCCCTTCCCTAGAGGCTAAACAGAAGAGAGACAGGAAAAAGAGAGAAAGGAGCAGGGAGGAGAAGGTTTGCATCATTAACTAAGTGGATATGTGTGCAATAGGAGGGTCATAGGGCAGCTAGGTGGATAGTGCCAACCCTGGAGTTAGAATGAGCTGAGTTCAAATCTGACCTCAGACACTTACTAGCTGGGTGACCCTGGGTAAGTCACTTAACTCTTGTTTACCTCAGTTTCCTCATCTGTAGAATGAGCTGGATAAGGAAATGGTAAACCAACTCTAGTGTCTTTGCCAAGAAAACCCCAAATGGGGCCACAAAGAATTGGATACTACTGAGCAACAACAAAGAGGGGTCAAACACAGCCAGTTGAGTTGGGGCTGAACCAGCTTAAAATGTAATTGGGAAATCTTTTTTAAAATAAATAAAAATTGGGGGCAGCTAGGTGGTGAAGTAGATAAAGCACTAGCCCTGGATTCAGTAGGACCTGAGTTCAAATCCAGCCTCAGACCCTTGACACTTACTAGTTGTATGACCCTGGGCAAGTCACTTAACCCCAATCGCCTCACACACACAAAATAATAATAATAATAAAATAAATAAAAATTCAATAGAACATAGACAATGTTAATATGTGGTTTTCTAAGTCAACACACAGGGATCTTTATTTTGTTTTATTGGTCCCTTGTTTCTGTTTGAGTTTGACACCATTGATTCCCCCAGATACAAGCAGACACAATGGACTTGGAGTCAGTAAAATAAAACAGAATCCTAACGTGGGTCAGGGAAACAGTTTCTATAGGTAACTAAAACCTCTCTTCAGACACTAGGCAATTCTAGTTCTGACTGTTTATCCCTGGAGAGATCAATGGGGGTGGGGGAGGGGGAGAGGGTCAGGGTCAAGTCCTACGATGACAGAGACATGGTATCTCTGCCTACTGGTGTTTAAAAAAAAGCTGAGGTTCAAATGCATATCATCAGTCTATGATGACCCTTTCTCCTCCCAACCCTAATCACCAAAGTAAAGTGATTAGAACTCTCCTTCCCTCTTCCAATAAATTCTCAGCTCTAGGCAACTAGATGGTACAGTGGATAGAGTTGATGGAGTTAATAATAATAATAATAATAATAATAACAGCTAAATTTTACATAGAGCTTACTCTGTGCCAAGCACTGTGCTAAGCACTTTACAACTATTATTTCATTTGATTCTCACAACAACCCTGGGAGGTAGGTGCTATTATTATCCTCATTTTACAAATCAGGAAACTGAGGGAAATAGAGGTTAAATGACTCAGCCAGAGTCACACAGCTAAGAATTGTCAGACTGGATTTGATTTGGACTCAGGTCTTCTTGACTTCAGGAAAACAAATCTTTGCCTCCAACACTTCCTAGATGTGTGACCCTGAGCAAGTCATGTAACCATTCTCAGCCTCAATTTACTCATCTACAAAGTAGAGAGAATACAAGCACCTAACTCCTAAGTTTATTGTGAAGATCAAATGAGATAACATATGTACCTAAAGCACTTTGGAAACCATAGAGGGCTATATAAATGGTTGTTGCGGTTGTTGGTATTGTTGTTATATAGGCAGAAAACTGTATTATCTAAACTTTGAATCTGCCTTTACATCTAGCTCAGTACGTTGCATGCAGGAATTGCTAATAAACATTTGTTAAATTTGGCCTGAACTCCTCAGGAGATATGTTGCCCTTTAGTGATCTCTTTTCCACCTTCATGTCTTCCTTTGATGTTCACTGTGATCCATGACTACCCCCATGGCACTCAGCCCTGCATCAGGCTAAAGATGCCCCTACCTGGGAAAATCTCAATCATCTTGTTGGTGCTAGTAAGGAACAGCCTTCCCCTACAATCAGTTTACCAGCTCAGGTGAAATGATACCCCAAAGGATGCCTGGTTGATACAGTATCCTTATCCTTCCTCTTTCCTCCTCTGTTCCATTCTTTGCTAACACTGTGTTAGATACTAACAGGTCCTCCTCTCCAGACATTCTGTGCTCTACCCAAAATGATTTGCTTTCTGATCCTGGAATAACACCCTGCTCTGCTTGGTTCCCTCTGGTTAGAATGCCCTCTGAGATGAAGAGAAGTTAAGGGTTCCGTTCAAGGTTAGAAAGGTCATTATTGTCTACTTAAATCAATGTTAGCAGAAGAGATGATATATGGAAATCACTCCTGGAAAAAAAATATGGAATCCTCCAACTTTCCAGACAACAAGGTAGCCTGGGGTGGGAGCAGATATAGTAATTTAAGAAAAAAAAAGAAATTCCACTTGCTAAGTAGAAGTCATCAGATCTGATTTATCTTCACAAGATATCCAAAATGTAAATCAGTGTGTATTGCTCATAACTAATCCTTCAATGCTTTCTGTCTCTCTTTGTCTCTCTCCCTCCCTCTTTCCCTCCCTCCCTCTTTGTCTCTCTGTCTCTGTCTGTCTCTCTGTCTCTGTCTGTCTCTGTCTGTCTCTCTCTGTCTCTCTCTCTCTCTCTCTCTCTGTCTCTCTCTCTCTCTGTCTCTCTCTCTCTCACACACACACACACACACACAATTTGGATCAGGGAAAGTTCTCCTTTCCAGAGTTTCCTCTTCTTGGGAGGTAGAGAGGACAAGGAGGCAAGGCTTCAAATAACAAATCTAGTTGTGATCCTATACATTAAACCCATTCCCTTTAACACTTATATAAGTGACAGACAACAAGGGACTGTAATAATCATTCCTTTGATCCAGAGACACATTTTTATGATTTTTTTTTGGCTACTACTTGGAAACCACTGTCAATAATTCATTATTTAAATGAATTTTTAGCCATTAAAATAATCAAAACTTTGTCACATTGCTTTTTAAAAAATAAATTGCACATAGTCTAATTATGAAGGGGCACAAATACATCAAATAAAACTGACATTGTGTTTTGAGGAAGGCTTCCAGTTGACTTACATTTGTACTGGTAGTGTTTAAATAGAGATATTTGAAGATACAAGTGAAAAGTTCACAAAAGATAATTATCAATTTTTTATTTGTTTTTGTTGTTCAGCCATTTCAGTCATGTCCATCTCTTCCTGACCCCGTTTATGGTTTTTGGTTTGGTTTGGTTTTTTGGTTGTTGTTTGTTTGTTTTTGTGGGGTGAGGTCAAAGATACTGGAATAGGTTGCCATTTCCTTCTCCCATTCATTTTACAGATGAGGAAACTAAGGCAAACAGGACTGAGTGATGCTCAAGGTCACACAGCTAGTAAGTATCTGAAGCCAGATTTTTTAATTCATGAAGATGATTCTTCCTGACTCCAGGCCCTGTACTCTATCTACTACACCATCTAGCTGCCCTGAGATTTTTGATAGAAACACGCTTAAATAGTTCATTTCACAAAGGTTAAAATTACAGGCAGATGACTCAGCGGATAGAGCACCGGACCTGAATTCAAATCCAGTTTCATACACTCACTGGCTATGTCACCCTGGGCGAGTCATCTAGCCTCTGTTTGCTTTAATCCACTGGAGAAGGAAATAATAAACCACTCCAGTATCTTTGCCAAGAAAATCCCATATGGAGTCACAAAGAGTCAGACACAACTGAACAACAACAAAACTGCAGAACTATGAAATATTTGAGCTAGAAAGAAATTTAATGATCATCTACAGCTCTTCTAAAGTCCCTCATTACTGCTTATGTCCATCAAAATAAGGAACATGCATGGTGTTGGGTTGTAAAAGCATAAGCCTAAAAAAAAAAAAAAAGAGAGAGAGAAGTAAAAGCATAAGCCTAGGGATTGAATGATGGGTCTGCTACTCATTACTCCTATGACCTCAGGTAAACCACTGCACCTCTCTGAGACTGATGAAAGTGCTTTGAAAACCTTAAAATCATAAATTTCTAGTCTGAAAGGACTTAGAAATCATCTCCTGGAGGCCTTTTATTTTATAGTTTAGAAAACTGAGGCCTACAGAGGACAAGGTCACACCAGTAGTTAATGGCTCAACCAGGATTAGAACTCAGTTTCTCCCTGGCTCCAAATCCCATGCTCCTTTCTACTAAATTATTCCCTCTCCATAAATGTAAGCCATTTTATACTTGCTGTCCAGCACTACAAAAAGTATATTTTGGATACATCAAAATGTAACCTCTCTTTTAAACTTCTCTTTAAAAACTCATCCTAATGCTTTCTATGTTTTCATTTTCATTCCAAAAGATGTAAAGAACTGAAACAAAAGTACACATAAACTAACAGCTACAACATTAGACTGGGAATGTAGAGTTCAGTATTTTTCTAGTGCTTATTTTTATGCTCCATCTGCCTCAGTTTCCTTATCAGTAAAATGAAGATAAAATAGTAATACCAACTACCCCTAGGGAATGAGTGCATTATCCCCAGTGTTTAAGTTAATCTTCCATTGGGCACTCAGGGAAGCATATTAAGTCGTTTAGGCCACTAGGGTGCCTCTTATTTGCTGAGAGGTCCCTTGTCTACAAAAGCTCTTTCCAGCATCCTGGAGCTCTTTGTAAATATAAAGCAATATTGTAATGTATTTTTTGATTCAGATGGCATCTTTCTTTGATACACATTCAACTATGCTCACACCATGTGAAAATTACTCTCCAGGAGTGAGTTAGGCATTTTCCCCACTGACTAAATTGATGCTCAACTGGGCTAAGTACGATCCTACTGACCTGAAACAGTTCATCCACTTCCCCCCAAATGGGTAATTTACAGAAATGAATCACCCATTCAACAACTAGACTGACCAGTCCAAAAGCTTTTCAAAAAACCCTAATCAGGAGTGATAAATGTCTAAACATTATTGTTCCAAAAGGATATAGATACATAATATAGAATCTTTGTAGCTAATTTATGAAGTAGTTTGGGGGGATAATTAAACGTCAAATGAGAAATAATCACTTTTTAATATTAAAATAAAACCTTGGGTTAGGAACAAAGGCAGCCTTCTACCAAGGTTCTTACATGATGAGGTAAACTAAGATTTGCTAATTGAGGCACATTATATAAAAACGTTTTTGTTTGTGGCTACATTTTAGAGGTCCAGATTTAGCCCCAACATAAATGAATCTGCCTTGGCAGTGGAAAGAGAAACACACTGGTTGTGTGACTCAAGGCAAGTTACTTAAAATCTCAGTGTTCTAGACCTCTCTCTCAGACTCTAAGTTGCAGGATAGGTGCCAGTTGTATCAGTAAAGAGCATTTGCTCATCTGCAACTTCACTATACCAAGGAAATAACAGGTCCCTATTCCCTATAATTGAAACCAAGCTAATGATAAACCACTTTGTAAAGGAATTTGATTGCATTCATTCTAGAAATCTAACCATACAAGCCAAATCAGTATGATATAGTATAAATTCCTCTCCCACACCCAACTTTCCAAGGTGTAGTTAGGTATATCTAAGTATATTGTCTAAGGGAAAGGAAATCATAACTTTGAAGTGTGTTTAGAAGTGGTAATTTCAGAAACTGAGTCTCAGATAGGAGGACAAGGAGGGTAGGAAATGTGAACAAGATGAGAGTGGGAACCAAGTGTGGATCTGATTGGGAATTAGGGATTTAAAAAAGGAAATGGCTTACGGGAAGCAAGGACTAAAAAGCATAAAAAGGATAAAAGAGATACATTAAGCAGCAAAAAAATAAAAAATAAAAAGAATCCGCTGATTTAAATAAGTTAGCCAACAAACGAATAAAGGTAGCAATGTACCTATAATTTATCTGAAATTGTGTTTATAGTCAGTCCCCTGGGGACAGAACAGTACAGATCCACAATGATATAGATAGATAGATAGACAGACAGACAGACAGACAGACATAGAGAGATAGATGATAGATAGAATATAAATATAAATGAATGAATAACTCCTATTTCTACAGAATATCAAGGTTTATAAAGTGCCTTCCTCACAATGAACCTGTGAGTTAGGCAGTAAAATATTATTTTTCCTATTTTACAGATGAGGAAACTGAGGCTCAAAGAAGACTTATAAAAGGTTAAGTGAATTTAACCTTCAAAAAGGTTAAGTGTTTGGGACTCTCAATGACTGAGCTGTGGTGAATAAAAGACTTTTGTAGGGAAAGGATACAGGAAGGAAATAGAAGAGAAAGTACTCAGTTTTAATCTTATAAAATTTGATGGAAATACACCTGAGGAAGTGGGTAATGAGAGCAGACAACTATCTGTGGCAAATTGCCACCTAGCACCTTCCTCAGTCTTTAGCTAACTGAAGAAGTGTTTTTTATTTCATGTTTTGTTCATTTTTGTAAGCTGGTTGATAGTGCTAATTTGCATTTTTTAAATCAGTCAGCTTCAAAAATAGGATTTTCAAAGAAAATAATAGCTTACAATATTCTCTATGTTCACAAGGTACCATTTATGCATTTGTTCCTCATATTAGTAGTATCCATCAGAATGTAAGTACCTTGAGGGCAGGGATTTTTTTGCTTCTTTTTGTGTCTCACACCCAGGTTCTAATAACTCCATATCCTGTGTTCCTTCTATGCTCTGTAGGTGTCCATGTATCTAGTTGGTTAGGAATTTTTAAAGAATTTCCAAGATCAGAGTCTTCTAATAGAAGTTTGTTGTTTGTTCAATGGTTTCAGTTGTGTCCAACTTCATGACTTCATTTGGGTGGGGTTTTTTTGACAAAGATACTGGAGTGGCTTGCCATTTCCTTCTCTAGCTCATTTTACAGATAAAGAAACTGAGGCAATCAGGGTGAAGTGACTTTCCCAGAGTCATACAGCTAGTAAGTGTTTAAGGCTGGACTTGAACTCCTGAAGATGAGTCTTTCTGATTCCAAATCCAGTGTTCTACACTGTGCTACACAACTGTCCCTAGAAGTAACTTAACAGGGAATTTTTACTTCATATCCACATTATGGAGACATGATAGAATTTATGAAGGGCCAAAGCCACATCTTGTTAGAAGGTAATGATGGGGGGGGGGGCAGCTAGGTGGTGCAGTGGATAAAGCACCGGCCCTGGATTCAGGAGGACCTGAGTTCAAATCTGGCCTCAGACACTTGACACTTACTAGCTGTGTAACCCTGGGCAAGCCACTTAAGCCTCATTGTCCCACAAAAAGAAAGAAAGAAAGAAAGAGGAAAAAAAGAAGTTGATGATCAAATGTACTTATTTGAAAATGAAAGGAATGCCCATCAATTGGGGAATGGCTAAATAAGCTGTGGTATATGATGGAATATTATTGCGCTATAAGAAATGATAAGCGGGGCAGCTAGGTGGCACGGTGGATAGAGCACCGGCCCTGGAGTCAGGAGGACCTGAGTTCAAATCCAGCCTCAGACACTTGACACTTACTAGCTGTGTGACCCTGGGTAAGTCACTTAACCCCAATTGCCTCGAAAGAAAGAAAGAAAGAAAGAAAGAAAGAAAGAGAGAGAGAGAGAGAGAGAGAGAGAGAGAGAGAGAGAAAGAAAGAAAGAAAGAAAGAAAGAAAGAAAGAAAGAAAGAAAGAAAGAAAGAAAGAAAGAAAGAAAGAAAGAAAGAAAGAAAGAAAGAAAGAAATTACAAGCAGGATGATTTTGGAAAGGCCTGGAAAGACTTGTATGAACTGATGTATAGTAAAGTGAGCAGAATCAAGAGAACATTGTGTGTAGAGAAAGCAATATTGTTTGATGAAGAACTATGAATGACTTAACTATTCTCAACAATACAATGATTCAAGACAATCGCAAAGGACTATTGATGAAACATGCTATCTACCTCCAAAGAAAGAACTGATATTGATAGATCACAGGCTAAGTATGCTATTTTTCACTTTCTTTCATTTTTTCCTTTTATTCAAGTTTTCTTATACAAAATTACTAAAATGGTAATGTTTTACATAATTGCACATGTATAACCCATATCTGCTTACTGCCTCAGGGAGACAGAAGAGGAGGGAAGGAAGGAGGGACAAAAAAATGGAACACAAAACTATAAATAAAAATGTGTATTACTTTTTTAAAATGTACCCATTAATAACACATTTATATCATATTATCATTATTATTTTTGTGATATTTCTATGGGTCAGCATGTATAATGGATAAGTCCAAATTTCTGATAGAAATGTCTTTCAGTCAACATTCTAATGCATGCTGTCACAAACACTGACCCTGAATTATTTCATTCTCCCCAAGAAAACAGAAGTACTTGCTCTCCCATTTCTCCTTTTCACAACTAAGAATAGACCTTCGCACAAAACAAGACTTATAAGAGAGAGAAGTATAAACACTTCCTACCACACATGTCATTGGTGGCAACATATTCAAGGTAATACTGGGAGCTTCTACTTTCACAATGCTTTTGTAACCTTAAAACTGTTGAAATCTATTTTAAGGGGCCAGGTTTCCTGAAGTCAAGCATTTTTACTTGACTTAAAACATTTTCCATCAAATATCCACTGAAAACTATAAAATTGAGAGTCCTCTGGAAAGTTAGTTGATGCTACACACACCTAAACAGCTTCTACAACCTCACATACCCCCTGGAAGCCCAAGAACATGAATCACCATGATCCTATATATGGTCCTTTGAATCACCATGATCCTATATATGGTCTCTCCTCAATAGATTGGCCTTAAGGTAGCACAGTAGATAGAGGGCTTGGCCTAGAGTCAGGACAGACTTACATTAAGATCTGGCCTCAGACACTTCCTAGCTGTGTGACACTCAGCAAGTTACTTCACCCTGTTTGCCTCAGTTTCCTCATCTGTAAAATGAGCTGGAGAAGGAAATGGCAAACCACTCCAGTATCTTTGCCAAGAAAACCCCAAATGGGGTAGAGAAGAGTTAGATGTGACTGAACAACAATTTCTTTGTATTTCAGCTAAGCATCTAATTCACTTGAGCTCTAAACAAAGAATTTTTGCTAAAGCACACACCACAGGGGTGAATTCAGACACCTTGTAGAAAGATGGAAAATAATCACTACTGTCATGTCAAGTCTCGACTACATCTGGTCTTTCTTCTCCCCACCTACACCATCCCCTTCCTTCACTAAGTGTCAACAGCCTTGTCAATACTCTCAAAGGGAGTCGATTGCTTGAAAGGAGCTCCATAAGCCTGACTAACAACATCCATAGGCATCTACTCCAAATACATGTTTTCTCTATTTCCCCCTCATCCTCTCCCTAGAACTCACACTGATGTCAGTGGGGATTCCATGGACAGAGTACAGGGAAAAACAGACTCAACCCTGTTGAATTCCAATAAGAGAAAATTCATCCCACCACAGGCAATGAAGTGGACATTGATTTATTTTGTATTAACTTGTAAAGCTAGGAATGCTCCTGAAAATAAGATTCCCCTGCCTGTGTGCCTGTCTTCACAGGCAGTTTCCATTAGTGCTAAAGTGAACAGCACGCAGCCTATATGCATAGCAAGGCATGCAGCCAAGGGTATCCGGCCTATTGTTTCTGGTTTTTGTCATAGAAGAAGCAGTAAGTCACTTGGAGATCATAATCATAAAAGGAAAGTCACTGGTGGTGCTTTAAACACACACACACACACACACATACACTATAAGGTAATGAAATACTGCAATGCATGCACTGATCCAGGCTTGCTATGATCATTCATTTGAGTGGGGTACATTTGCACTGTTAAAATAAATAAATAAATAGATAGATAGATAGATAGATAGATAGATAGATAGATAGATAGATAGATAGATAGATAGATAGATAAATAAATAAATAAATGCAACTTTGAACATCAGGACATTTTTGCTCTCTAGTATAATCATAAAACTATAGTATTATGTTTATAATTACAATGAATTTCACACGAATTTTTCCATTTAATCTTCAAAACAATCCTGTGAACTAGGTGGAACACACAGTATTGTGTCCATTTCACAGATGAGGAAACTCAGAGAGGTAAATCATTTCTACTAAGGTCACAGAGTTCATATGCATCAGAGCTGAGATTCAGTGCCAGACCTTGTGATTCCTGCTTCAACACTCTGTTTACTGGCTATATCACACTGACCTCAACAGTAATGCTAAGCCCAATCTTCCCTTTAAAGGAGAAGAAGGCATCAAATCAACATTAGCCATCAAGAAACTGGGATCAGAGTTGTATATTGTGTAGATTATTTTAGCAGCGCAGGGTAATAATAATAATATCTAATTATTATGTAAGACTTTGTATCAATTAATTTATTTTATCCTCACAACAACCTTGTGAGGTAGGAGCTATTATCATTCCTGTTTTATAGATGAAGAAATGTGAGGCTGAGAGGGGTTGTGATTTGCTGAAGGTTACACAGATAATAAGGGCTGCTAGATGGCACAGTGAATAGAGCAATGGACTTGGAATCAGGAAGACTCATCTTCATGAGTTCAAATCCAGCCTTAGACACTTACTAGCTGTGTGACTCTGGGTAAATCACTTAGCCATTTGCCTCAGTTCCACGTCTGGAGAAGAAAATGTCAAACCACTCCAAAATGGGGTCACACAAAGAGTCAGACACAACTGAACAACACAGATAATAAATGTCTGAGGTAGGATTCAAACTTAGGGCTTCTTGATTCCCAGACTAGCACTCTATCCACAGCACCACCCATTTTCCTCAAATTGAACTGGAGGAAGATGTTTGAAGGTAACTACAATTGTGGAAGCAGGAGGTAATGAGAGCCTGAATTAAGGAAATGAGACTGTGTGTGAAAAGAGGATGCTATAAGTTATTAGATATGAAGAATTTTCATATTTATACCTTTATACTTATATTTTACTTTGAATTTCCTTAAGAGCAGAAACCAATCATAATTCTTCATTATATACAGCACCTAGTATTTATGGCCTTGTAACATAATATAAGTATATTAAAAATGTGTTGAATGAATGAATACCAAGATCCAACAGCAGAAAAAACTACCTCCACCTGCCCCAAGCCAGTGTCCTGCCCTAGAACAACCAAGAACAAAAGAAATAGACAGGATGATAAAAGACATAGAGTATTGCATTTAAAATGTGCCAGGATAAATACACATACAGATAATCAAAAATTAACTGTGCCTTTCTTACATAATAATTGTCATCCAAGAGACAGGAACAAATATATAGCCACAGATAAAGCTGAGAGAGAACCCCCTACAAAAAGAATACAATTGCAAAAACTGACCAATTTATATTGGGGGCTTATCTTGCAAGTATTCTAAGAAATGCTCTAAGCCAAAGGTATTTGAAGTTGAATGATTTTGAAGCCACATTTTATCACCATTAACCAAAAGAGCCACAAGTAAAATATAACATGCTAATACTGGAATTAGAGGTCTTGAAACACAGCAGGCTTCACACAACAGATAGACACATTCTATCTGTTAATGAGTAAAAAAAAAAATTAAAGAGAGAAAAACTGGAAAATGTTAGTTTCATACATTATTGTAACCAAAAAATTATTTTTTAAATTGCATTTTAAGTTACTAAGTTGGTTACAGAAAAACCTGTAAATTAGAATTTGCTAAGCACACAACATATCTTCAGTAGTAGCAACATATTGCCTAAACACTAAACACACTGATCTGATGGCTAGTTTCAGTTCTGCTAGTATTTAAATGACTGAACAAGTCACTGAATTCCTCTAGACCTGTTTCCTCAGTCTAGACAACCTCTATGACTAGAGGTCTAAAGGTCTAGACAACCTCTAGAAAAGGGATTCTTAACCTTTTTGGGAAATGTTTTTAAAAGCAAAAAATATAAAGGATGACCAAAAGGAAACCAATTATATTGAAACACAATTATCAAAATATTTTTTAAGACAGAAACACTGGACTTAAGACCTCCTGCTCTAAAATTGCTTGCAATTCTAAGAGAGGCAGGACACTTCAGCTGAAGAACAGCTGGACTGAAGTCAAGAGAACAGGGTTTAAATCCTGCCCCTGATATCTGATAGCTGTGTAAACTGAGCAAATAATATCACATGGCCTCTCTCACCCTCAGTTTCCTCATCTATAAGATGGGAATATCATTCCTATACTACCTACCTTTCCATGTTATTGAGAGGAAAGGACTTGGTAGCTTTAAAGCATTGTAGAAATGTGAGCTGGTATCATTGTACAGATGTGAATTTCACTATTGTAGAATTTTAGTTATTACAGTTTTGCTTTTCCTCCTGTTATTTTAAACATTCAGTACCACTATTGTGCAAAAATAGGCTATACTTGAAACTCTATACATATGCTAAAAAAAAATTACATGCCAAATATGCATACAATTATAAATATCTGGAGCCCTCTAAGCAAAGGACTATATGGGGAATAAAATTGGTTTGTTTCCTTTTCAAAATGAATGTTTTGCATGATGTTTCTGAGTCACACGTCTCTGGGGTGCTTCCAAAGTTCATTCATGTACAAAACATCTGCAATTAAGCAGCAAGCACTGATGGGAGGCTTGGGTTTTGTTGTTGATTTCTCAATAATGTACATTAATTTCTTTTAAAAAACAAATAAATAAGAACATCTCTTCTGGCACCAAGGGTAGCTAATAATTGTTTATTGTATTAAAGACCTAACAAATATTAAATTATGAAACAAAAAGAAGAAAAAATATAATTTATATTTTCTCTTTATGCTTTTTTAAAAATGATAAATGGTCTGAGTAGAATAGAAAGTTAAGAATCCTTGTATTTAGCCAGAGCTCTGTTGAGTTATGGGCGGGGGGGGGGGGTCCGGAAAGGGTAGGTGCTTCATGGAGATATCTATTCTTTCTGTGTCAGTTTCTTAATCCATAAAAATTTAAAAATAATATGGATTAATGATTAAAAATGACTTTTAAATATGAAGCAAAATGAGATAGTAAGTAGACTCAAGAAGCATCAGTACATCCTTATGACCTTTAGGATGAAATACAAACTCTTCTTTTTGGGTATTTAAAGTCCTTCATGATATGACCCTAGTCTACCTTACAGACTAATGTCAAATGAGAGCCCCTAGCAAACTCTATGATCTAGCCAAACTGACCAACTGGCTACATAATGTATACCACATCCTATCATGGAATCATAGAGAGAGTTCTCTGAGTCAATGGATCTGAACTCAGATCTTACATCTGATGCTTCCTTACTATCTCCGTGAGTTTGGGCAAGTCACCTAACCTCCCTGAGCCTCAGTTTCCACACTTGTAAAATCAGAGACAGTAGACTAGATGGTTTCTGAGATGCTTTCTAGCTTTTGATCTATAATCCTATGATGTGACCTCATACGAGTATGCCTTTGCACTATTTTGCATAGTCATTCGCCACTCCTGGACTGTTCTTTCTTCTCACTTCCACTTCCTGGTAATTTCTAGCTAAGTGGCATAATGGATAGAGTGCTAGGGGAGGAGTCAGGAAGCCTTGATTTCAATTCAAACCTCCAACATTTATTAACTGGGTAACCCCTAGCAAGTCACTTAACTTCTGGTTGCCTCAGTTTCTTCATCTGTAAACTGGGGCTAATAATAACACCTACCTCCCAAGGTTGTTGTGAGGATAAAATGAGGTAATATTTGTAAAACACTTTGCAAACCTTAAAGCGCTATATAAATGCTAGCTGTTGTTATTTATCTTAAATACTGCCTCCTTGATTAAGCCTTTCCTGATTCCTGGTTATTAACATTCAACCATACTCCTCTAACTAAATCATTTTGAACTTGTTTTGCGTATGTATATGTTTTTATGTATTTAACTGTGTATGTGTTATTCCCTGCTTCTCACAAAATGTAAGCTTGAGTGCAGGGATTGTTTTGTTTTTGCCTTCAAATCTCCAATTCCAAGAACAGTACCTGATTACTTAGGAGGTATTTAATGTGCTTGTTGGAATGAGTTGATTTGTCAGAATTAATAGGGTTTACACTAAAAGGAAAAAAAAAGTTATACAAAGTCTTTTTGATATTATGGAGGCATTATTTGAGAGAGAGAGAGAGAGAGAGAGAAGCAGGAAAGAAAAAAATCCAAAAATGTTATGGCAAATTTCTGATCCAAAGAATGTTGGGGTGATTAAAAATACAACAGTTTCAGTTGCGTAGTTAGTGATTCTATTGACGTCCATCTGCAGTTATCCTGCAGTTTTTCATGTATGTTAACAGAGAGATATTCTTTGTGGAAGGAAGTTTGGTCAGTATCTCTGACTGGTAAAATAACTTAGGATCTCCTTTCTACAGTAGCTTCCAGCTGCCCTAGAGCACCAGTTAATGAGATCACATGGAAACATATTGCAAAGGATCAGGAAACATATTTTGATGTAGGACCAAAACAGTGGAAAAATGTTAACTTTGTAATCCTCTGAGGATGGTTTTGGACATTTTATATGTTTTTGTATGTTTATATTAGGGAATAGGAATGCTGTGTGCATAATATCTACCAAGAGGCTTTCTGTAACCAAAAGATAAAGATAACATAATAATTTGACTGACATGAATACTGGTTGAAATTTCTAAAGGCAAAAAAAAAAAAAACGCCATCACTCCCATGCCTTTTCAATAATCACTGCCATGTAGTACCATGTAATGGATTAAAAATATAACATAAACTGAAGGGAGCAGATTGACAGACGTTCCCAAAGAATGTATTGGCTGTTCAACAAATCTAGAGAGAAATTCAGTAAAGGCTATTGTGTGTGTGAGCATGTGTGCATATATATGTTCACATATGCATACAAACTCAAGAGAACCTCTATTTTATACTTCTACTTTTACTATTGTTATAAAACAATATTAATCCCTATTTAATTAATTTCTTTAAAATCATTCCTATGATTTCTTTTTTTAAAAAAACTTCTTGATGTGAATGTCTTCATGTAACAATTTTAATCTGATATGTATTTCCATAGACTTGTTTTTAGCAGCTTTTAATGAGGTATAGAAAAAGGTATGAAATATATTTCTGTGGACTATAATGCCTGTAAAAATGCCTATTACACAAATGGCAACATACCCACAATTAAGTCCATTTAAAACATTGATTATTTTAATTCATTATATTTATATAATTCATGTGGCCTCTTTAAGAGGATTCACTTTAAAATATTGTTATTATTTATCATTTGTTTTTAAACATGATAGTTTACTAGTCATTGAATTTATTTTAAAAGTTGCCAAATAGGGGGACAAAGTAATTCTATGTTTCTAAATCAAATCAGCCTCTGAATGCTAGTTCTGGTGATAATTTGAAGATTGACCTTCTATACCAAGTAGTTGTCAAAGTTTAAGTTTTCACAGAACTTTAGACCTGTCTCATGAGACTCAAGAAAACTATTCTATTTCTTGTTTTTACTAATAGTATCTTCCATGTGTTCTTTTGGGAAACAAATTAAAACAACAAAGAAAAACCACTCTGTCTCTTGCATTGTGTCTTTAAAACAAACATAGATTCTTAAATGGGTTCATTGGTAAGATGACACTGAACTCTCTGCTTACAGTCTTAATCCTAGAATACCATATAGCCCTTTAATTATATAAAAGCCAGGAATAGAGAGCCTGGTATTTTTAAATAAAGAAGAAAATTATAAAAGCTATTTTAAGACTGACAAACTATCCTACTGCAATATTTAAAAAAAACAGTATTTCCCCAATCCAAAGATTCCTGTGCTAATTTTTTAAAATTTTCTTATCCTTCTACCCCAAGTCTCTCTTCTTCTTCACCCCTCCCAGTATGCTTTTCACTTCTCCCTCCCTGAATGTTGAAGTAAAAAATGAGTTTGGGGTGGAAAATGCCATGAAGACAAAGAGAAAAGAAAAAAAGAAAGTTAAATAACTAATGATGCTACATCAGGTAACATGCCGTTGTTTCTGTACAAAAAATTAAAAGGCTTGGACTGCAAGAGGTCATTAGTGGGCCACCTGTTGGGGAAGCAGTTGTTTAGTTAAAAATGAAAATGTTGGACTAATTAAGTGAACCAAACAGTGTAGCAGCAGTTAGACTGCACTGTTAAAAACACCAAGTTCAGAATACATTTGTGTTTCCTGTCACCAGACTGCCAGAGACCAAGCACTCTGTCTCAAGGGAAGAGAATGCTGTGTTGTTCTTGAAACACCAATATGGCTGGTTGTCAAGAGCCGCCTTTTTTCTGCTCCATGGGAATTTCTCAACTTGAGTCACATCTGCACCCAGATGCAATGACAATAGTAAGATAAAGAAATTAGGACAGGAAGAAGTGGAATGAACAAGCAAGATAGAAATATGAAGAGTTTGGGTATATTTCTTACATTTTTTTAAATGTATTTGTAGAAAATAATAATAAATCTTACCTCATATATGAAGTGGGAGACAGCGGCTTTGGTTTGGCCCATTGGTATGGATTTTGTGGCACTGAAAGGTACTGATCACAGAAGTTTCCTTTCCTGATATGCTGGAAGCTAGAAAATTCTTCAGGTGATAAATCAGAAGTGGGCGAAATGGTCCCATGATCCTCACCAGCTGGTTCTATCTTGAGTGTCATGGAAGGAGTATGCTCTAGGGCCGTTTTCCTGGACTTTATGGGAATCCCATCATTCATGTCGATTGTGCTGTCTGTGGTGAGGGCATTAATAGCAGCCACAATGGCAGAACTGGTATATTGGTTAGTGTTTCCCAGCCATGTCTCATCTGTCACACTAACTCGAGGGGAATTCTGGGGAGATGGTGTTGGAGAATGATGTGGTGAGTAAGATGTCTGCCTCCCATTTAGATTATATTTCCTCTTGTTGCAAGGGGAAGATGGCCTGGAGTTACGGGTGCTGAGCCAGTTTTCCTCTGTAATGCTTGTTCTTGGGGATGCAGATGGAGAATGCCTAGGAGAATTCAGCAAGTTGCAGGCCACCATACCCCGCGGATATCCTTCCTCTGGGTCAGTGGTCTTGGGAGAGACACAAGGAGACTGCCATGGGGATGTCTGAGGAGATGTGTATGGGTAAGAATAATTGGATTCATATGATGATGCTTCAGAATTACAGCTTCGGGAAGATAAGCTACTAGCTGGACTCAGGCAAGATGGATCTCTATAAGCTTCAATGTTTGGTAGATTCAAGGTGGCAGTAGAAGGAGATCGTTTAGAGTTTGGTATTGTTTCTTCAACATCAGCATCATGAAAAAACTGGTTGTTGTTATGATGAAGTCCCAAATAAGAAGTTATCTCAATCCGAGGACTTTCTAGTGCTGGGGCTCCATTAGGTCTGACATTTGAAGAAAGATAATATCCTGAAGTCCCACTGTCAATACTGCCTCCATATCCAGAGGGATGATTTGTTGATGGTACAACTGAAATGACTGGATTGGATGTCTGAAGATCATGGCATGGGGTTGACAATGAGGGATGGGCCACATTGAGAGGCAAACCAGCATTGATATTTGAAGATGTGTAATTATAGTGTTCTGGAAGGAAAAAAAAATTAAAAGAATGGCATGAGTCATTCATCTGGCAAACATGAACCCATTAGCTTAATGAATTCTATGGGATTGTGAAGCCATTGTCAGCAAAAAACACCAGGATAAGGGTACATGTAGACCAGGATTCAGACCAAGGGTGTTAGGCATTTAGACTATCTGTATTCTGAAAAGGTAAGTATCATAATGTTAGGACATAGATCTTCAGGTCTCCAAATTCAGCACTAAATGCACTATGTTACATACAACCTCTTTGGCTGACGTCCTAAGTACAGAACTTGCAATCCCAGCTTGTACCACTAAAAGAGGAGAATGAGTTCTCCCTATACTTCCCTTTGGAAAGAATATAATCTAATAATAAACCAACAGACATTCAAAGTTGGTGTCAAATTATTTTATTTAAAAACATTATTCTAGGCAGAGACAAGATGGCAGAGGAAAGGCTGTAACTTTTGGAGCACCCCACAATCCATCCACATACCTTCAAAAAAATGCCATATGACAACTCTTGGAGCAGCAGAACCCACAAAAGGACAGAGTGGGATCATTTTTCAGGCAAAGACAGCCGAAAAGGGTGACAGGGATAGTTTGCTGTACCAGGGTGAGAGAGGAGCACAGTGCACAGTGCAGATCTAGCCCCAAGTAGGCTGTGCCTCCAGAGTCTCAGAATCATCAACATAGGTGGCTACTTCTGAAACTTGGCTCATGGACCAGTGAGGGGGTCCAGCAGTTGACCAGGGGGAAATAGTAGCAGTCTCTGCTGGAGCTAAGGCTAAGCGCCCCTGTGTTCTGAACCAGTAAACAGACTCAAGTGGCAGCAGCCCAGTGGGGGAGGGGCATAGGAATGCCAAGCTTGCAACCACAAAGAATCAGATTTCAATAAGATTTCTGCTTCCAGGTTAAAGAGCAAGCAGGCATGTGATTGCTTATAGGCCAGGTGGGCTGAGAATGAGACTCTCCTTAAACTGTACCACCTGTGACCCCCTGAAGCTTAGGATAGTATGTTCTGGAAGTAGGGCTCCACTTTAAGAAGGAGTTAGAATCAAGAAATAGGCAGGCAAGATGAGCAGGCAGAAAAAGCAGCAGATCATCAAAAGTTTCTTTGGTGACAAGGTAGATCAAAATATGCCTTCAGAAGAAGATAACAAAATCAAAGCTCCTACATCCAAAGATTCCAAGAAAAATATGAATTGGTCTCAGACCATGGAAGTGCTTAAAAAGGACTTTCAAGATAAAGTAAGAGAGGAAGAGGGAAAAGTAAGAGAGGTAGAGGGAAAAAAATAGAAAGAGAAATGAGAATGATGCAGGAGGGTCATGAGGAAAAAGTCAATAGCTTGAAAAGCCAAATTGACCAAATGGAAAAGAAGGTACAGAATCTCTCTGAAGAAAATCATTGCTTAAGAATTAGGATAGAGCAAATAGAAGCTAATGACTTTATGAGAAATCAAGACACAATAAAGCAAATCCAAATTAATAAAAAAAAAATAGAGGGCAATATGAAATATCTCCTTGGAAAAACAGCTCACCTGGAAAATAGATTCAGGAGAGATAATTTGAAAATCATTGGACTACCTGAAAACCATGATCAAAAAAAGAACCTAGACATCATCTTCCAAGAAATTATCAGGGAAAATTGCCCTGATATTCTAGAAGCAAAAGGTAAAATAGAAATTGAAAGAATCCACTGATCACCTCCTGAAAGAGATCCCAACAGGAAAACTTCCAGGAATATTATAGCCAAATTCCAGAACTCACAGGTCAAGGAGAAAATATTACAAACAGCTAGAAAAAAACAATTCAAGTACTGTGGAGCTACAGTCAGGATAACACAAGATCTAGCAGCTTCTACATTAAAGGATTGGAGGGCATGAATATGATATTCCAGAGAGCAAAGGAACTGGGATAACAACCAAGAATCACCTACCCAGCAAAACTGATTATAATCTTTCAGGGGGTAAATGGGACTTCAATGAAAAAGAGGACTTTCAGGCATTCATGATGAAAAGACCTGAACTGAATAGAAAATTTCACTTTCAAATATAAGACCCTAGAGAAACATAAAAAGATAAACAGGAAAAGAAATCATGAGGGATGTTAAAAGGTTAAACTGTTTACATTCCTACAAGGGAAGATAATATTTCTAACTCATAAGAACTTTCTCAGTATTAGGGCAGCTGAAAGGAATATACTTAGACAGAGGGCACAGGTGTGAATTGGATATGAAGGGATTATATTATAGCATTTGGTTTTTGTTTATCCTTGTTTTTGTGTGGGGCAAGCAGGGTGGGTGGCTTATGTCTGAGGTTGGATTGGGGCTCAGGGCCTCCTAGGTCCAGGGCTGGTGTTTTGTTCACTGGGTCACCTAGCTGCCCCATAATGACATCTTTAAAATAAAGTTCAGGGGTAAGAGGAATGCACTGGAAGAAAGGGAAAGGGAGAGATGGAATGTGGTAAAGTAGCTCACATAAAATAAAGAAGAAAAGGCTTATGGAGTGGAGGGGAAGATGGGGAAGAAGCGGGGAAGTGAGTGAGCCTTACTCTCATCAGAACTGGCTCAAAGAGGGAATAACATACACACTCAAGTGGGTATATTAATATATCTTGCCCTGCGGGAAAGTGGGAGGGGAAGGAGATAAGGGGGGGGAGAGAGAGGTGAAGGAAGGGAGGGCAGATTAGGGGAGGGGAAAGTAAAAAGCAAAACACTTTTGAGGAGGGATAGGGTTAAAGAAGATAGAAAAATAGTGAATATCAAGAGGAAGGAATAAGATGGAGGGCGATACAGGTAGCAATAGTAACTGTGAAAAAAATGATAAGCAGGATGCTTTCAGAAGGACTTATGAAAATGCAATTCATCTACAGAGAAAAAACTGATGGTATCTGAATACAGAATGAAGTATAATTTTTTTTGTTAGTTCCTCTTTCTAAAGTTTTGTCTGTTTTCTTTCACAACCTGACTAATGTGGATGTGTTTTGCATGACTGCACATGTATGACTTATATTGAATTGCTTGATTTCTTAGGGAGGGGCAGGGAGGGCAGGAGGAATAAAATTTGGAACACAAAGTTTTTTAAAAATCAATGTGAAAAAAAGTGGGATTTTTTTACATGTAACTAGGGGAAAATGCCAAATTAACTAATTAATTTTTTTAAAACCCTGTAACAAAGTCAAGTAAAACAAATTTTACATTGAAAAAATAAAAATAAAAACATTATTTTAAGAAGGGGTCTACAGGCTTCACCAAACTGCCAAAGAGGCCTGTGATACCACAGACTGCCAAAGAGGTCCAAGTTAAGAACCCTGTTGAAATATTGACTCTAATCCATTCATTTTATAGACAAAGTAAGAAAGCCTTGAAAGGGAGCAAAGTATGATGGAAAGCTTATTCAATTTTAAATCAGAAAATCTAGATGCAAATATCTTACTATTTACTACCTGTGGGAGCTTGGACAAGTGGCACTTGTCATTTGTACCAGATAATCTACAAGGTCCCCTCCAACATTAAATCTTGTGATGAAGTTAAGTAACTTAACTTGCCCAAGATGACAGTGAAACTCAGGTTCTTATCTCCTGTACAAATTTTCTTCCTACTACACCACATTAAAATATCTCAGGTCTCTATTGTCAGTACATTGATTGAAGGGTATAAACAAAGAATACAAAATATAATAGACAGGACCCCCAAATTGTATACCCACTTGTGTTGAATTGCAAAAATAAAAATTTTAAAATACAAGAAAAAAATCTCTTTTAAGAAAATAAGCAGAAATGATATTCCTTACTCAAAGTCTATAAAAATTAAAATGAATAATATTAGTGTTCCAAATGACAGGGAACTCATGTAAAGAAATCTACTGATATATAATATGTTGCTTCTACATGAATGCTAGGCTAACCCAAATACAAGAGGAATTCTACATGCTACTAACAATATTCTAGAGTCTATAGTTTGTGGGAATTTATTTTGATTTGGGGACCCTGCCTTTGGGCTGAAATTAAAAAGCCTTAGGCTCTCAGGGTTTTTTTCTGTGTGAGGGGCTGGTGCCCCTCCCCCTCCACTCCAGCTGAGCCAAAAAAAAACCCTGTGGGCTTTTCAGGACCCCAGGTAACACAGCTGGGGGTGGGGGGAAGAAACCCCAGCTTCCTACGCCCTGAGGGGAGCTGCCCCAGAGATCCCAGGCTTGTCCTGCCAGGCCCTAGCATAGCCCGTGCGGAGGTCCCAGGCATACAGCAGGGGGCACGGGCCCCTCAAGCCCCACTGGGCACAGCCCTAGTGCAGCCTGCAGATTAGCTTGGCATGTGAGGGGGTTCAGGGAGCCCAAGGTTTGAGGGGAGAGAAGGAACATATATACAGGGGAGCGAGACAGTAAAGGGGGGATGCAAGGAGGCTGGAAGATTAAGAGAATGGACAGAAGGGGGGCTGCTACAAGGATGCTAAGCAGACTGAGGCTGTGTAAAGGGAGGGGCTGACAGAGACAAAGAAAAGACTAAGAGAAAAGACTAAGAGCAATGAAGAACGCCAGAAGGCTAGAGACATGGAGAGGTAGGTGAGAAAGGGATGCTAGAGACGCCAGGGGGTTGGCAACAGAGGTGAGGACACTAAGCGGCTTTTCAGGGGGGTCAACAAAGTGAAAGGGGTTTGGAGTTAGAAGTGAAAGTGAAGCAGGGAAGCTGGAGTGAAGGAGAAAGAGTGAAAGTTGGAGAAAGCTGGAGCATACTCTAAGGCAAGAGGCGGCAATGGCCCTTATCATATTAAAAGCAGACAGGTTGTATAATTTGAATTTTTTTACCCTTATCATTTACATTGATTTTTATAAATAAATTCTGCTTTGGTTATTTAATTAAGAGGCTTCTTATTCATTTGCTTATCAATTTGGGAGCAGTGTGGAGAAATTTTTTAAACGGCCCATATTAAATTAATAGCAGTCAAACATCCCACACATCAGTCAAAAGTTCAAAGATTAGACTTCCAGTAAGATTAGTCCCCCCAAATTAGGCAAGTTAGCTAAAATATTTTTACATTTGAATAGTGACCACAGCAGGACTTAAGGCCCAATTAAATTTTTCTAAAGTTATACTTTTTCATATAATCATAATTTTCCATATAAGTCCAGTTGTATAATTTTTCAGACAAGATTAGCTAGTTAAGTTAATAATTTTTTCTTTACAAGTTCTAAGCAATACTATCAATATGCAATTAATAGGGTCACAAAGTAAGTATCTGAGGCAGAATTTAAAACCAGGTCTTTCTCAACTGGGTGGGGAGTAAGGGAGTTGGGAAGGTTGGTTATAAACCAAGTAGTTAGCATATAAAAATGTTTTAAGTGATAATATAATTCTACTTAATTAAGAGGCCCAACCACATACACAGCAGTCATGCACTGAACCTAAAGTTAGGAAGACTAAGTTAAAACCCGGCCTCAGAAACTTACTGAGACCCTAGATAAATCATTTCACTTCTCCAGGAATCTATAAAATGGGAATACCATCATCATCATTACCACTACCACTATCACCACCATCTAGCTTTCTCACAGAGTTGTTGTGAGTCTCAAATGAAATAATACATATAAAGCATTATTCAAATCTAGAAGCAATACATAAATATGAATTATTACTATCAAATGGGCCTGGATAACATTGAACTACAGATCTAACATTATTGAGAGCTTATAGCACTCTTGCAATTATATTTTTTTGCCAATCCTTACTCCACTCTGCCTTCCTGGGGTTCTGCTCTCCCCGTTCCCTGGTCTTGATCACATCAAACTTTTAATTACTATGTTCTAGGGACCTATTTCCTATCATCATTCCATTTCCCTCAAGCATCTAACAATATTCTACACAGAGCTGTTTTTCTTGTGTGTCACTATCTTATTCAAAGCCCTATACCTACAGAGCAATTATGAAGGATGCTGTAAGTCAAGGTGACCAAATGGGATATAGTAAAAATTACCCATAATCACAAGAACATCTGATTCACTTATCCCTATATTTACTCAACAAAATACTGCCCACTTCATGCCCGGCTTCACACCCATGGTGCTAAGCCCTGTAAGAGACTTACAGAAGCCTAGTAAAGAACTGCAGCATCAAGGAGTTTCTAATAATATGATCCATTAGATTGTGAGCTCCTTGAGGGCAGTGACTGTCTTTTGTCTATCTTCATATCCCCAAGGCTCAGCACAGCCCCTAGCATATAATAAGCACTTAATAAATGTTTAGTGGCTGACTAACAGAAATGATAAAGATCCAGGAAATTTTCTAACAGTTTCCAAACTTGTTTAAGTAACAGAAACATTTTAATATTTTTAAATAGTGGAACCTTTATGAAGTGAATATATTTCAATTACATGATAATGGAAAGTACCTATATATGCCAAACATTGTACTTACACTTTATAAAATATTATCTCATTTTATCCTCATAATAACTTTCTGAAGTAGGTGCTGTCTTCCACTGAGACAGAGTTTAAATGACTTGCTTAAGGGGGCAGCTAGGTGGCAAAGTCACTTAACCCTCATTGCCCCACCAAAAAAAAAATTTAAATAAATGACTTGCTTAAAGTCACATAGGTAAATGTCTAAGGTCTTCTTGACTCTAGGTCCAGCCCTCTACCACTGTGCCTCCTAGGTGATGAGAAAAGGCATGTGTGAAAAAAGTCTTAATAAGCAAGATTTATGCCAGGTTTAAGTATTTCAGGGAGATCTGAAATAACAATAACAGTAGTAGTAGTAGTAGTAGTAGTAGTAGTAGTAGTAGTAGTAGTAGTAGTAGTAGAAGAAGAAGAGGAAGATTGAGCCTGATGGCACACATCTATAATTCTAGGTACTGGTAAGACTAAGTGATAGATCCCTTAAGCTTGGTAGTTCTAAGTTGAAGTGGGCTATGCCATTTGGAGCCTGACATCAAGCAAACAAGCAAGCAATATTTATTAAGCACTGGAGACACAAAAAGAGGAAAAACATGGCTCCTGCCCTGAAGGTGCTTACATATCTAATGGGGAAGACAACATCCAAACATATATGCAAAGCAAGCTACAGGAAATATAGGAAAAAAATTAACAGAGGGAAGGCACTGGAATTAAGAGGGTTTGGAGAAGGCTTCCTGGAGAAGGGGGGTTTTAGTTGGGACTTAGAAGAAGCAATATATTAAGGGAAGGGGACCATGCTAGGTGTTCCAGTAGGTGAATAATGAAAATGATGCAGGTCTGGGGGCAGCTAGGTGGCGCAGTGAATAAAAGCACTGGCCCTGGATTCAGGAGGACCCGAGTTCAAATCCGGCCTCAGACACTTGACACTTACAAGCTGTGTGACCCTGGGCAAGTCACTTAACCCTCATTGCCCATCCAAAAAAAAATTATGCGGGTCAAAGTTTGAGTACCAATTAGAGTGGGATCAGCCTATGAGTAACCCCTGAACTTCTAATCTAGTTGAGGTTTTTTAAAAAATAGTAAGGGGTAGCTAGATAGCACAGTAGATAGAGTTTGTAATAAAGTTTCTATTTTTTCCTTTTATTTTGACCATACTTAATAATAAAATAATAAATTTTCTAATAACTAGAAATGATTTATGGTTGGGAAGAGATATAAGCTTCAGTGGGTAAAACATGAGTTCAGTTAAATCACATGTCTGGTTCCTATCCCTATCCACATCCCTATTTTTTAAAATTTATTTTATTTTTGGAGTCAATTGAGCTTAAGTGTCTTGTCCAGGGTTACAAGGCTAGTAAGTATATAAGGCTGGATTTGAATTCAGGTCCTTCTGACTCTAGGGCCAGGGCTATATCCACTGTGCTACCTAGCTGCCCCTTACTACATGACTTAGTAAATAATAGTCTGGCCTTGGAGTTGTTAAGGGAAGATCCACATTCAAGTCTGTCCTCTGACACCTACTGGGTTGAGTATTTCCTCTGATACATACTGGATGAGTGGACCTGAGCAAAATATTTAACCCTTAAGGGCCCCTAGCAACTCCTAAGATTGTAAATCAAAGAGAAGATGCTGACCCAGGTCAATACAGGGAGTATCCTCACTCAGGAGATAGAGATAATAGAAAGAAAGGACAGATAAGTAGATAGACATAGATAACAGAGATATAATAGAGATACAGACCGTTGGCCAGACAATAGATGGATAGATGAACTCCCAGTGAGGGGACTCTTATCAATGTAGGTCAGTTCAGCTCCATAATTTATAATCTTAGTTGCCTGAGGACACTGAGAGGTTAGGTGACTTGCTCAGGGTGATGCTGGAGAAAAGACTTGAGCCCTGATATTCCATTCTCTGAATCTGTCTTTCTTTTGTTGCCAAGATGACTATAGAAGAAGCAACCCAAAGTAGAGGGTAAGCTTCATCTAAGGCTAAATAGCATGGGATCATAAAGTCACTGGATCTTAGATTGAGAGCTGGAAGAGACACTGGAAGCATCTAGCCCAACCCTCTCATTTTACAGATGAGGAAATTGTATCCTTAAGGAAGCTAAGTGACTTCTCTAAGGTCACACATAATTTCAAGACACTGACAGTCAACAAGTCCCTTAAGGGATTTATTTTAACAAGAACGAACTTTAAAAAAACCGGAAAACACAAACAGGATCAGTAGGATCAAGGGAAAGGAAATAAAATGGGGAAAGGGAAATTATACAACCTCAAAAGATACCACCACCCAGGAATCAGCTGAGAATACGCAACAGAATGCCTGTCGCCTTCCAGTGTCCAGATAGAATGCCCAATTCTCCTCCCCAAATCCCAGAAAAACCCCACACAGCCCCAGCCAATGGGATGGCCACTCTGACAGTCACATGACTGCCCTCACTAAGCTTCCAATAATTTTACCAGGCCCATGTAGGCGTTGGCGAGTGGTGATGATGTGATGTGCCAGTGCCATGGCAATGGGTGGAGCACCAGGCGGTTTGCAGAGCCCCAGGCCAGTGCACGCCTGAGGCATAAAAACCTCAAATAACAATTAATTCTTTACACTTTGAAAATAATATTTACAGTTACAAAACCCTTTATATAACCACAGTTACTTGTACCCAGAGGTAATTAATAACCAATTTTTAAATTTGTTTGTGGCATACTTCATTTGATCTTGAACAAATATGATTACCCCCATTTTACAGGAGAGGAAATTAAGTTGCACAGAACTTAATTGACTTCCTGAGGTCACTCAAGACTCAAACCTGAATCTGACTCCTAAATCTGGTCTCTTTTCTAGTACACCAAGTGTGTCTCTCCAGTCAGAGTCATATGAAGAGAAAAGAAGAGAAAGGGACTGGATTTGGAAATAATATTTTCACATAAACTATAAATAAAAATAAGCAATTTTATAAAACACTAAAATCTTAAGTTCCCTTGCACAGAAGTCCATAGAATCTTAGATTTCCACAAAATTGTTTAGAGGCAAACTGAAATTTAGAAGAAGAAGAAGAAGAAGAAGAAGAAGAAGAAGAAGAAGAAGAAGAAGAAGAAGAAGAAGAAGAAGAAGAAGCCTTTTTGCATGCTGAGGTAGGTCAGATTGAATGAAAACAGGCCAAAGTAGAAAATTCTTTAAAGTGGGGGACAGCTAGGTGGCACAGTGGATAAAGCACCAGCCCTGGATTCAGGAGGACCTGAATTCAAATCTGGCCTCAGACACTAGACACTAGTTAGCTGTGTGACCCTGGGCAAGTCACTTAACCCTCATTGCCCCACAAAAAAAAAAAAATACTTAAAGTGGAATTTGATTTGACTTATTGGAATAGTTCAACCCTTCTAATGTTCAATTCAGCTGTAATGGGAGCCAGCTTTCCCTGTCTGGTTTCTAACTTCTGAAAAGGTTATTTAACAATAAATATTTGGCAGAGGTTAGAATTAAGCTAGGTGGCTTGGACCAGTGGGATCAAACTCAAATAGAGATGGGGGCTACTACACTGAACACAAAGATCCCTGTTGGCTGCATATTGACTTAGAAAACTACACGTTATCTATATGCTTGTGTATTTTGTAATTTATTTTTAAAAAAATATTTCCCAATGACATCTTAATCTGGTTTAGGCCATACCTGGGAGCATCTGGGACCCCATATAACCACCCCCACCTTCCACCCCAACCCACCTTGACTCTCACACTGGGTTGTATGTTTGTTACCTCTGGCTTAAGAGGATGGAGTGTTGTCCTTAGAGTCAGGAAAACCTGCATGCAAATATTCCTTAGACCCAGACACTTAAAAGCTATGTGATCTTGGGCAAGTCCTCATCTATAAATACTCATCTACAAAATGGGGTTCATAATAGAACCTACTTAACAAGGTTGTCATGAGAGCAAATCAAAAATGCTTATATATGTAAAGCATTTTCCAAACCTTAAAGCACCCAATAAATCTTAGCTACCACATCTACTACTGATACTATTACTATTATTATTATTAACTCCACTAATACCGAGAGGTTGTATCCAGACAGCAATGACAGAACATTTTTCAAGCCATTCCAACCTAACTCTACGCTTTAAAAAAGAAAAAAGAAAAACCTTAATAAACCTGGCATTCTCCATTACCTAGGAAACTCCATACCTAGGAAACTCTTTCCTTCCCTTCCTTAGAGTCCTCACAGTACTTTCTTTGTGTCTCTTTTATACACCAATCAAGATTATTTTGCATTATTTATGCAGTTATTTTATTTCTCCTATTAAACAGTAAACTCCCTGAGGACAGGGACCAGATTTTCACTATTTTTATAATTCCCTCAGTTCCTGGCACAAAAATCAGCATATTATAATGTCATAATATGTTTGGAAAAATGGAATTAGTTTAAGTATCAGTTGCTTTCAGTATACTACATATAGGAATAAATATATTACTGGTACATATGCATATACACAAATACATATATATATTTACACATCTTTCTACATATTCCTGTATATTCTGGCTGATTGATTCTCCCTGTCAGCAAGAGAACCAGCCTTTCATCTTTATTTTTAAATAAGCAAGTTGTTGAGCAACAAATTATGTAAAATAAACAAATATGTAGCTATGTTGTATGCCTACATAGCAGGCTTTCAAAAAATCTGACTTTTATGCATACTTTTTACATGGTTTAACATTCTAAAAATACGCATGTTTAAAAAATGTTTCCTCCATCTTTTCCACCCTTTCCAGCATTTTTTTTAACTCTTGCACATATAATCACTGCTGCAGGTGTCTCCCACACGTGCTAAATCTATCCATGGGTTTCTGTAATAATTATTAACACTGTCACCACAGCCTGAGATCATGTATTTTCTGTCTGTCTTCTGAGAGGTTGTCTATGGCACTAGATTTTTTCCCTATGTAGCCTCCAGACTCTCCACATTAGACCCCTAGTCATAAATGAAGAATAAATGAAGCTTCCCAACACCTGGTTTATCTGTAGATTCTATGTAGCCAAACCACACTATTCTGTTTGCACAGTTCCTTATTTTACCAACTTCAGGAGTCTCTGATTACATTGGTGTGGATACTCAAAACCCCTTCATAACTTAGTAGATGGGCCTTCATAACTTACTTCAGCTGAAATAACTCATCATCTGATGAACAAATTTCTGGTGGTAAGACCCTCCTACATACTGTCAAGGAGACCTATGTGCTTTTCCCAAACTCCTGCCTTCACACCTTTGCACAGACAGACTATTGCCCATGTCTGAAATACACTCGCTCTTCTTAGCTTCCTTCAAGACTCAGCTCGGGTAATACATCCTACAGGAAGACTTCCTTCTTCCTCCTGGTTGTCAATGCTCTGTCCTTTCTCATATTATCTTCTATTTAGTCATTAGTATACATGTTATTTCCCTCCAACAAAACGTAAGTTCCCTATGGAACTGTTTTTCTTGTCTTTGTATCACCAGCCCCTAGCTCAGGACCCTAGTCATACATAGTAGTTATTTATTAAATGCCTGGTGAATTCAATCCAATCCAATCCAATCAACTATTAACGTACTGGTCACGCAAAGCCTTTTCATTTTGGTAGAACCATTGAGGCTTACATTCCAGTCAAAGCCTTTGAACCTTTGGAAGGTCATTGGTGGTCGTGGTGGTGGTGTTCAGTCATGTCAGATTCTTCATAACTCCATTTGGGGTTTTCTTAAGCATAGATACTGGAGTTCTTCCCCATTCCTTTACCAGCTCATTTTACAGATAAGGAAACTGAGGAAAGCAAGGTTAAGCGACTTGCCTAGGGTCACACAACTAAAAGTGTCTGAAGTCAGGTTTGAACTCAACAAGAAGAGTCTTCCTGACTTCAGGCCTCGGCCCTCTATGCACTGTGCCACTTAACTGCCCTATGGAGGCCCTACTGGCCCAAGTCTTAACGAGGCTTCAAAATGAGACTTTTCCTTTTTCTACCCTGCGAGTACCTGTATTTTTAGGCCTTAGAAGAAAGAAACAGGTTGGGAATGTCTCTCTCTGGAATGCCAGTAACCACTGAATGCCAGATTTCCCCTACAGCTTCCTGGATACCTTTAAACATTCTCCTACTAGACAGCCAAGACTCGCAATATGGGGGAAGTTTTGCCTCCTCTGGTGTTTATTTCCAGAGGAAAGCTGGCTGATCCTCATCTGGATTCACTGCTTTCACTTTGTCCTGTAAAGAAATGTTTCCACCCCAAAGTACCACATGCTTCCCTTCATATTTTGGTATTACAGCTGGTCACTGACATCTCCCATAAAGACCTTAGAACAGCAGTAATAGCAGCAACCCTTCAAACAAGGGTAATCTCCTAGCAACGTACCAGATTAAAAGGCCCCCAATTCCCACTCCACCTCTTTCTCTTTATTATGTTGCACTGAAGTGCCCAGACTCCACTCAAGCCTCCCACTGAAATCTAGAGGGGTTTAAGGGCAAGCCTGCTGTGGTTACTCATTCTTCTCTGTAACCCTTCTATTTGTATCATCAGAAGAATCCAACATAAAACAAAGGATGAATTTTCTTTTTACACAAAAGCGATAACTTCAAAAGAACAAAAAACAACGGGCATGAGGTGTTCAGGAAACATTAAATATTGTGTTAAATATTAAATACTGCCTATTTCCCCCTAAATTCCTCCTTTGGAAGTTAAATGTATCCCATTGTTTCTATGCTTAGCCTGAATTGAGTATCCTGAGCTGTTTAAACTAAGAAATTTCCCCGATGATATTTCCTTTAGGTTTTCTATGACATAAAGCTAGTTTTGCTGTGAATGATAACGTGACAGGTTACTAGGTTTTGCTTCCTACCATTTGAAGGCTTATCCACTATATTAGGGATAGCTGTTGGGACAGCTAGGTGGAACACTGGATAGAGCACAGTGGTTAGAGAACCTGAGTTGAAATCCAGTCTCAAACACTTGACACTTACTAGGCTATGTGACCCTGGGCAAGTCACTTAATCCCGATTGCCTCAAACATCTAAGGCCATCTCCAGTTGTCCCCATGTATATCTTGCCATTGGACCCAGATAGCTCTGGAGAGAGTGAGACTGGTGACTTTGCACAGCCTTCCCTCACTTAAATTCAATTCACTGAAAGTCATGACATCTGAAGTTGAGAATGAAGGGCAAACAACAACAAGGGACAGCTGTTAGACACTGAATATTATTTATTCATTCATCCAGCAAGCACTTACTGAGTACTGGTTAAGTAACAGGTACTTTTGGCACAGTGGATAGAGCACTGAGCTCCGATTCAAGAAGACTCATCTTCATGAGTTCAAATCCATCTTGAGACACTTACTAGCTATGTGACCCCAGACAAGTCACTTAGCCCTGTTTGCCTCAATTTCCTCATCTGTAAAATGAGCCGGAGAAGGAAATGGCAAACCACTCCAGGATCTTTGCTAAGAAAGCCCCAAATGGGGTCATTACTGAAGCAACTCAACAACAACTTTCTAGGCATTGGGGGCATGAAGATAAAAATGAAACAGACCTTACCCTTGATAAGCTTACATTCTACTGGGAGGAAAATAACACATACACACACACACACACACACACACACACACACACACACACACACAGAACTAACCGTGGAAAATGCACTTTTGAATCAGAGGACCTGGGATCAAATCCTGCATCTATTACTCACTACCTGTGTGGACTTGGGCAGGTCACAACTTCCTGGGTCTCAGGTGCTATTTATCTGTAAAATGACAGGGGTTCCATGAGTTTCCTAAGTACAAAGCACTGGAAATTAGTTAATTCTAGCTCTGAATCTATGATTCTAAATTCAGAGTAATTCTGGTGTTAGGGGAGGACACTAGCAACTGGAAGGGGAGCAGGATAGGTCTTTTAGAAGGAGATAGCACTTGAGTCCTTGAGGAAGCTAAGGAGTCCAGGAAGTGGAGGTGAGGAAATAGTTTGTTCTGGGCATAGGGCATAACCTGTATAAAATCATGAAGACTGGAGATGGAATGCTACTTAAGGGGAACAGTAAATACGCCAGTTTAGCTGGAAAAAGGAATAATGGGCAGTAATAAGCAATAATCCTGGAAAGAAGGTCAATGAATCAAAAAACATTTATGAAGTGCCTACTATGTGCCAAGAACTGTGTTAAGTGCCAGAGATACAAAAAGAGGCAAAAGTTAGTCTCTGCCCTCAAGGAACTTACAATCTAATGGGGGGAGACAACATGCTAACAAATGTATACAAAGCAAGCTATACACAGGATAAATAGAAAGTTATTAACCAAGGGAAGGCACTGAGATTAAGAGGGGATGGAGAAGGTTTCTTGTAGTTGTGGTATTTTAGTTGGGACTTAAAGGAAGCCAGCCAGGGAGGTCAGTAGTCCGGTCAGAGGAAGGAAAGGTTGGTGCCAAGTTGTGAAGGACTTTAAATACCAAACAGAGGCACTTTGTATTTTATCCAGAGGCAAAATTAGAAACTACCCTATTGAGTTAGCATATCAGTCCTTAGCAACATACCTTAATCTGCCTTGGTTAAATAAGATGTGAAGTGATGGCAGTAAACCATTAGTATATTCAACAGCTGATAGGGCAAAAGTGATTTGCTATTTCATCAGGAGCAGAAAATAAAGACTCTAGAACCGAAAAGGGAATTTTCAATCAACAAACACCTAGTTACAGAACTTGGCTCCTTGGCCTGGTTACTGGGCCTGGCCCATTCAAAGCTTCAGGATTTTTAGGGAGGGGAAATAGCAAGGCAGGCCACTGAAGAGGGACACAGTGCTCCTGGCCTAAAGAATACTTCAGTGGTCACTTGTGGACAGAGCTGCATGTGGCTAATTAAACAATGGGAGAGCGGAGGAAGCAAAGACTCCTTCTACCATATGTACAGCAATTCTCCTTTGCCCATCTATGCCACCCAGCTTCTTCTATCTTCTTTCATCTTCACTAATGGGTTGTGTACTCATCTATTGTAAGGCTAGCTAATGACTGGATGAACAGTAAGAAAGGTGAGAGTAAGCACATCAGGAGCAGGCAGGGGGAAATTTTAGTAGACTTTAGGAGCTGAAAAAAAAAAATTTAATACTAAAAGCACCTTAGCAAAACTCTAAATCACCAAGAAAAAGAAGAAAATGCCTTTGTGAAAAAAACACAGCCTTAGGTTTCTCTAAGTTAAACAAATTACAAAATAAAAGGCTTTAATGCCTCAACTTAATTATAAACACTCAACCAAATTGCCCTTTGTGGGCTATGTGATGATAAAGTCATTATTCCCTTTCCCGGAACAATAACAATAAACAAGTTTGAGTTCCCCAACTTCCCCACTGAGTCTGAGCCTTTCCAATGTAGAATGTTTGTTTGCTTCCCTCCCAAGGGATAAACACCCAAGGCAATGACCCTCCCTAGTCTAGCATGCTGAGATCCAGAAGAGCTTTTGTTAATTATGATGTCTGTTGTTCTCAACCTAACTCAATCCTCCATGGTACTGATTGTCTATGCAGTGACCCCTATGCACTTCCTCAAGTCAACATATCTGTCTCCTTTCACTCTTCCTTATAGGTTCTACCCAATTGGGTTTTATTAGCCACCTAAATTCACATTTTAACTATTTAGCTATGATATTTACACAAAATGAAAACATTTTCAGAAACTTTCTTAGCAGCTCTGGGATGTTCAAGCTGATTTATATCATGTCAGGCACAAATGTTCTCAACACCTATTAAAGACACTTTCTACTGGATGCCTTAGGAAACTGGCTATGTGCCAAGGAGAGTTCATTAAATTACACTGTAGATTGCTACAAAAGAAACTGAACTATTTTAAGCAAATAAGATAGACAGGAAAAAGTTACTTCAATATAACTGACAATAATAATTTTTAATTAATATGGTTCAAATGCCAACTGACAAAAAGGTATAATTTGTATCTCCTTTTTCTAATAGTACACTAATTTCCAAAACATAACAAAGTTCCTGAATCCATCTGGATACTGGAAATAATCTTTGTTTCATCCTCTGTAACATTTTTCCCACAAATCCAGAAGTTAAATTCTAAGTAACTGTCAAAAGTATGCAAATCAATTCCATTCCTTTAAGAAAAACGAAACTTATTTTTAAGCAAACATCATTACAGTAACTCAGTCCACACTCCCACACACCTGATTTGAGCACACACATAACGAACAGAATCTAAGAAATAGTAAAAATGGAATGTGCATAGATTTTCTAATAAGTCTACTTGTTCTCATAGTGCAGTATTGTGACGACTAGGGCCTAACATCAATCTGATTTTCTTTTAATACTATGTAAAGTCCAATATTAAAAGTCAGATTCAACACCTCCTAATAGTAGATCACATCTACAAAACAGTAGTAAGCAATAAAAAATGCACTCTATCCATGGCCTTCCCTCAACTCTCACACAAATCATCATAGAGTGTTGGGTTTTTGTTTTGTTTTTTTATTTTGAGGAACTTACCCATTAGGATTTGTGTTCTGCTAAACTGCAGCGTGCATGCTAGAAATAGACTTGGGAAAAGTCTGATGGCCAAATTCTACCCTCGGAATTGCATGTACATGCCTCCCTCCCTGACAGGGCAATGAAGGTAGGAAATACAGCCAAAAGAAGGAATGTGGACTTTGACAAACTGAAAATAAAACTGAAGAACTGCATAAGGTAGGCCCAAAATGGTGCAGTTGAAAAACTGACTGGTGAATATGTGCATGGAAGTTTATAAGATGAATTGCATAAAGGGATTTTTGCATGTCGACCAAATTGACATGATAGACAGCAACAGCCCTAGAGGTGTAGTTTTGGAGAGTTAGCACAACAATCTGCCAGCAAAAAGGGATGTGTAAAGATGGATCTAATAGTCCCATTGGGGCAATAAATAAATAAAGTTTGATAGGTTTTAAATTGACAAATAATTAGGTAAAGAGATAAATTAGAGTTAAAGACTTTTAAAAATTCAAAATATGGCCTAGTAGCCTGCATAAAGTATAGCAATGCTTACCAAGGCAAGCTCCTAAAATGGTCTCTTAAAAAAGAATACATTTTAGGTAACTTTTCCCCCATCACTTTTGTTTAATATTATGTTTTCAAGGAATTTTTTTAAGTTGTTCATTATTTATAGTATCTGAAAACTAAAAGGAAATTCAAAGGAATAAAATAATTATTATAATATCCTCACTCAACTCAAAATAATTCAAGGTTTTTTTACTCTTCCCCCAAAAAATGATATTGTGATTTTGATTAGAAGACATCCTTTTGAAGAGTATTTTTCAATTGTTGTTCTTAGTACTTATACACTATATTTTATTCTCTTTTCTTTAGTGAATAGTAAGGATTAGAACCCCGTGGGCAAAAGACCTCATTCTGGGTTTGCCACCTACTCATTCATGTACTCAGTCACACAGTATTATTCTTCCATTTCTTTGGGGGGGCGAGAAATTATTAATATGTGACCAGAGATTTTTCTAAGCAACATGCAAATTCTCAACAATCATCTTCTGGCACAAGACATTTTCTTTCCACACAAAAAACATTAAGAAGCCACAAGCAATTAATTTTTTTTTTCAAATTTTGGAAAATGTCATTGTTCTCTGTGGAGAGACGCCAGACCACTACCCCGAACTCCTGACAGTTTCCTGTCAAGTTGCCACGGTGACAATACTGTGGCAACATTCAGCAAGGCCGAAATAACTTGGAGAACAAGGGCATGCAGCCATGATGCCACTGCCACACCCCTTAAACAGCTGATGGGAAAATCAACTATTGAATTACAGATGAAGGGGAGCAGGATTTCCCTGATCTCAAGTGGAAAGGGAAGCCCATACCTCCCCTCCTGCAGAGGAGTGGATCTGAAAACCAGCATCAGCTGCACATCAGCTGTTTAATGAGTGGAAAGGGGATGACGTGTGGGTAGGACCAAGGCACCAGTCCTGGCTGAAACCAATGTTGGTGGTAGAATTCATTCATTCGGTTATTCATTCCAAGAGTAAACAAATAGTTCTTGAGGACCTATTATGTTGGTAGTCCTGTGCTAGTCATTATGTGGGATACAAGGCATGTAAGACAGGGTACTCCACTCCACTCGGGAGTCACAGGTCCTGAGTTCAACTCCCTGTCACATCTGCTACTTGCTATCTGTGTGACCTTGGGTAAGTCTTTTAATCTCTCTCCCTGGGCTTCTTAGCTTCTTTTCCTTATTTGTAAAATGAAAGGTTTGGACTAAGTAACCACAAAAGTCCATTTGAGCTCTATGATCCTGTGACTTTCCATCAAGAATCTTACAAACTAGAAAGGACACGTGCATGTTACACAGAAGTTAACAACTATGGGGAACTAGGTGGTGCAGTAAATACAGTGCTAGGCCTTAAGTCAAGAAGATTTATCCCTCTTCTGGAGTTCAAATCTGGCCTCAAACATTTACTAGTTGAGTGACCCTGGGCAAGTCTCCTGTTTGCATTAGTTTCTCATCTGTAAAATGACCCAGAGAAGGAAATAGCAAACCACTCCAGTATCTTTGCCAAGAAAACCCCAAATGGGGTCATAAAGAGTCATCCATGACTGAAAAACAACTGAACAAAGTCTGAAGAGGGATGGGAGGAAGAGTAGGACACAACTGAACAATAAGAACAACAATAAAAGGCAATATATAATTGAATACTGAATGAGGAGTATAGAAAAATAATTTTAAAAAACAATTCTGGGGCAGCTAGGTGGCGCAGTGGATAGAGCACTGGCCCTGGATTCAGGAGTACCTGAGTTCAAATCCGACCTCAGACACTTAACACTTACTAGCTGTGTGACCCTGGGCAAGTCACTTAATCCCAATTGCCTCACTAAAAAAAAAAAAACCAAAAACAAAAACAAAACAAAACAAAACAAAAATTCAGTGATGCTGGGAAGCAAGCAAGGGTCACACTCAACCTTGCCCAATATGCATATGTTAAGTATACACATCCTTGCTCTCTTTAGTATTTTGCCAGCATCAACTTGTGCCTCACTCTTAGTTAATACAATTGAAGTAGATCATAATGTCCCTACTTTGGAAGGATCAGGCTAACAGGGAGGAGGCAAAAACTGTACCTTTCGGTCTGTGCTGATTATCCACTCTTTTCTAGGTACAATTCTCAGTAGTTGGTTTAAATCACCAAGCTCAGTACTGTCTTGGCCCCTCGGCCTCAGCCTAGCACACTATGAGCTGCAGGATTTAATACAGTAGTCAAGAAAGAAAAGAGAATTTGCCACATTCCCTAGCAACTTCACTAGGCCACCAAAATAAAGTAACAAAAAAACAACCCAGGGCCTTCTGTTGAAAAGTTGAAGCCTAGTTCCCTGTTGTGAGATAACCTATCCCTTCTCCTCTTTACATATGTAAGGCCTACCCAGCCTCCAAGGCTCAGCTCAGATCCTATGCATGGTTCTTGGGAAGCTGAGATGATCTTCTACAATCCTAATTGGGCCTTCAATAATTATTCAATCTCTTCCTCATTCATTGGATATAATATTCCACTGCTTGATTTCAGCAGACAGCATGGTTTAATGGAAGTCAGTCAAATCAGAGTTTATTAAACACCTAGACTATGTGCCAGGCACTGTGCTAAGTGCTGGAAAGCCCCCTCATCTTGGCATCAGGAGATATCTGGGTTACGTTTGGATCCAAATGACATATGCTAGTGTGACCTTAAACAAACCGTTTAAACTCACTAAGACTCAATTTCTTCATAGTCAAGTTGGAACAAAGAACCTTACAACACAAACCCACAAGTATGTTATGAACAAAGTGCTTTGTTAACCTTAAAGTGCTCTAAGAAACTGAGTTATTATTCAAAGAAAAGATCTTGGAGATCATCTAAGTCCCACTGCACCCCAACTTTGCAAGTGAGGAAACAAAGGAATTTGCCACCTCTTATTTGTCAATGATCCTTTTTTCACATGTGTCCTTTCTCCCCAAAGAGGCTATAAATCTCCTAAGGACAAGACTCTTTTCACAGTAAGTATTCAAACACTCAAGATTGGAGCAACTTTTAGGATAATAATAATAATAACTAGAATTTGTATAGTTTGCAAAGTGTTTTACAAGTATCTCATTTGAACTTCACAACAACTCTTTGAAGTAGGTGCTATCATTATCCCTATTTTTATAGCTGATGAAACTAAAGGTGAGAAACCAAATGACTTGCCCAGGGTCACAAAGCTATACACTGTGCCACCTAGCTGCTGTTGATATTTATAGATAGTATAATAATATTATTAAAAATACAATTTAATAGGTAATTCTTTAGTGATATAAATTATTTGGTATTTAAATAAATATTATATGATTATATGAAGTAACCGTTTTCTGTTCCCTCAGAATAGCTTGATGAATTGGGCTAACTAATGTTTGTCACTACCAGGTTGCTTTTTCAATTCAACTGTCTAAAGACCTGGTGGTTTTGCATAGAAACTTTATGAAATAGCCTATCTTAAAATTTTCCCCTTCTCTCCATTCACAGGAACACCAACCTAATTCCAAACCCTTAGCACCCCTTCCAGGAACTGATCCCTTAACCTCCTAATTGGTTTTTCCCCTTCCAGTATCTCCCCTCCAGTCTATCCTCCACATAGAAGCCAAATGATCCACCTGAGGAACAAGTATGATAATGTCACTCCCCTGCTAAATGGATCCCTAGTTCCTGTAGGATAAAATATAAACTCCTTTGTTTGGTATTTAAAGGACTTTATACTCTGATTCTTGCCTACCTTTCTAGACTGACTTCACATTAGTCCAGCTCATGTAATCTGTGTTTCTGCCAATCTCACCTTAGTATCTTTGCATGGAATTCTATTCTACATCTCCACTTCTAACAAACCCTAATTCCCCTCATACCTCAGCACAGTCATCACCTCTTAAATCAAGCCTTTCCTGATCATCTCTCCCCAAATATTACGTTGTTTTTCCTTCATATATACTTTGTACTTAGTTAGCTGTATACATGTTTTATACCAGTTGCAAACATTCAGCCTGCAATACGCATGTAGCTCATGTTACTCCCAAGTAAGTGCTCCTCAAACTAGATTAAAATGTAACTGAGAAATATTAAACCAAAAAAATACAATAGAATATAGAAAATGTTGATATGTGGTTTTCTAATTCAATATGTGACTTGGAAGGCTCCTTATGTATGGTTTAGTGGCCCCTATTTCTATTCCAGTTTGACATTATTGTATACCACTGTCACCAACCCAGTAGAACTTGGGTGATGGTGGCATCTCCAAAACTGATGCTTGTCTAACTTGGTAGCATTTAGGCTACCATACCCAAGGACTACATTTTACTCTTAGAAGGGACTAGGTTAAAAATATTCAGTGTAGGGAGGTGGAATAGAGGAACATTGGGAAATAAAGGGTAGTTGTGGTTATGTTGGAGACAAGCCTAATGGTTGATTATTATAGCCTAATGTTAAAAGTAATAGCCACAGGGGCAGCTAGATGGCGCAGTGGATAGAGCACCGGCCCTGGAGTCAGGAGTACCTGAGTTCAAATCCGGTCTCAGACACTTAACACTTACTAGCTGTGTGACTCTGGGCAAGTCACTTAACCCCAGTTGCCTCACTAAAAAAAAAAAAAGAATTAAAAAAAAAAAAAGTAATAGCCACAGATTCCTCCTACTATATCACTTGATACTAATTCTGCAAAATGGTAGCAAGAACTACAACATACACAACAAGCACTGCCCTTTCTTCAACTCTCAAACAGATCATCGTGGAGTGTCTCTTATTATCTTAAAGAATTTACCCATTTTTTCACTGTTCTAAACCAAAGCAATACAAAGCTAGAAACAGACCAGGGTAAAGTCTAATGACCAAATGCTGCTCTCAAAATTTCAGGGGCATTTTGCCTCCTTCCTAGCTTCCCACAGGATGATGCAGGTAATAGATACTGCTACAGGAAGAATGTGGCCTTTGACACACTGAAAAATAAAACTGAAACTGAAGAACTATGTAAGATAGGCCAAAAAAATGTGTAGTTGAAATACACACTATTGATTGGCTTCTGAAGGAGGACAGGATGAGACTTATTGTCCCATCCTCCCATTGGTTGGTTGATCACACTCTCCAGGGATCAGGCAACAGCTGCTTAGGATCAGGTTGTATTCTCCCCAGGAAGCACCGAGTCCCACTTTGGGGACCACCATTCTACAGCTATTCTCTAGTCCTTTTCTGTACTCACTCTAGGTTGTCTATGTCTTTCCTAAAATGTGGTGCCCAGAACTGAATACATTACAGCCTAAAAATTTGACCAGGACAGCATATAGTAGAACAACTGCTACCCTTGTTCTGGACATCATATCTCCATCAAAGAAGCCTAGGGTATAATTATGATGCAATAGGAAAAAAAACCTCTGGATTTGGAGTAATCGAATTTATAATAATAATCCTTTCAGGTTTGCAAAGCACATACATCTATTATCTCCTTTGTTCCTCAGAACAACCCCTTGAGGTAGGTACTATTATTATTTCCATTTTACAAATGACAAAACTGATGCTAAAGAAGTTAAATGACTTGCCCAGGGTCACATAGCTAGTAAGTTTCCAAATCATAATTTGAATTCAGGTCTTCCTGACTCTCAAGTCTAGTACTGTATCCACAGTAACACCTAGCATTAAGTTCAATGCCTGACTTGTCTACTTATCTGGTGGCCTCAGAAATGAACTGAATCAATCTAGCCCTAGGTTCCCTCAACAACAAAATGAAGGTTCTAGATTGGATGAATGCTAAAGTCTCTTTCAGCACTAATTCTATTATCCTAATGCTCATACTGAGCTTACAATCCATAAAACCTCTTGACCTTTTCCACAGGAATTGTCTAGCCACATATCTCTGGCAAGTCAATACTTGTAAAGTTGTTTTTGTTGCTTTTTTTTAACTCAAGAATAAGAATTTAATTTGTACCTACTAAATTTCATCTCATTGGGCCCAGGTTTCCATCCTTTGAGATCTTTTTCTGGACCTAAGTCTATCACACACCATGTTAGCTACCTTGCTACTTCAAATCCCACCTCACATGCTTACATGTGTTACACTTGGACAAGTCATTTAACAGCTGTCTGCTTCAGTTTCCCCATGTATAAAATGAAAAGGTTGACCTCTAAGATCCCTTCCAACTCTAGATTTATAATCCTATGACCCCTCCAAGGCTAGTGTCCTTCACAGATTTGAAAAGCACATTCCCTATACCTTTAACCAAGATAATAATAAAAATATTTATCATCACGGATACAAGAATAATCCCCAGGGGACAAATCCCATTAAAAACCAAATCTATGGGGCAGCTAGGTGGCGCAGTAGATAGAGCACTGACCCTGGATTCAGGAGGACCTGAGTTCAAATCCGACCTCAGACACTTAACACTTACTAGCTGTGTGACCCTGGGCAAGTCACTTAACCCCAATTGCCTCACTAAAAAAAACAAAAACAAAAAAACAAATCTACACTTGACATGGAGTCCAAATATAAAGGTTCTAATCTTGGTCCTACCTATAATTTAAACTTTCTATTGATTCCCTATGTGTAACGTGTGGGACATTGAATGATCTCTGATCCTCTCTAAATCAGCTAGGCTAATGGAAAGGATTAAATAGAGAAAAAAGTTTAAACTAAACCATTTCTTCTCAATAAGTAATTTTTTTATAGAAAGACCTATTTAATTTATAGAGTCAAAAAAGAGGCCCAACCAAAGCAGCATGCTAGAGTACATAATAATAGCTTATATTTCTATTACAGGAAGGTTTATAAAACACTTTAAAGACATTATCTGATTTTATTGATTTGATCCATTGATAAACAAGCATTTATTAATCCCCTTCTAAATATGAGGTACTATGCTAGGTGCAACATATATAAAGACAAAACACTAAGAGTCCCTGCCTTCTAGGAGTTTCTGCTCCAATGAGGGAAACAATGTGTACATACATAATTTTAAGAAGGGAGAACATGGACCGGTGGGGGTATTAGGAAAGGCTTCAGGTAGAAAGTTTGACTTGCGTCTAGAAGGAACCTAAGGGATCCTAAAAGAGAGAGGTAAGGAGGGAAGGCATCCCAGGCACAAAAATGGACACTGCATGTGCAGAATGACAAAATTAGTATGGCCGAACCATAGGTTCATGGAATGGAATAATGTGTAAGAAGACTAGAAAGGTATGAAGGAACCATGTTGTGAAAAGCTTTAAATGCCAAATGGGGAGTGTGATATGGAAATAGGGAATCACTAGGGTTCATTGGGGAGAGAGGGGCACAGAGAGGAGGAGTGGTTGAATAGAGTAAAGGAAATATGGTCACACCTGAGTTTTAGAAAAATCACTTTGGTATCTGTGTGGAGGACAGATTGGAATAAAGAGAAGATTGAGGTAATAAAGGGAAAAAAAGGATACTATTTCAGTATTCCATACAAATAATAATGTAAAGACCCTGCATTAGGATTGTGATTGTCTGAATAAAAGGAAAGAAATGCAAGAGATGATGTGAAAATAGAAGGCTATAAGATTTGACAGCCAATTGTCCAGGTAGGGTGAAGAAGAGTGAAGATGACACCAAGTCTTCAAACCTAGATGACCAGAAGGATCAAGAATCCCTCAAGTAAGGAAGTTTGAAAGAAGGATGGGTTTGGGAAGAAAGAAAGATAATGAGACACAGACTGGACATCTAATTCGTGATGAGACCCTGGGATATCATTGCTATTATTAGCCCCATTTTATAGATGAATAAGAAAGAAGGCTCACTGGATTTGGATTCAAGGCCTAGACCCCAATTCCATTCTCAACCACTTACAGGCTGTGTGACCTTGGGCTAGTCACTTCAACTCTTGAAGGCCAAGTGAGGATATGGACCTCGATATCTTTAAGGATACTTCCACTGAAGGCTTTGGCCATGAGAGGTGATAGGTGTTAACTTTACAAATCCAGAGGGATGAGTAATTGAGTAGAAACTATAACATCATCAAAGTAGGGGCAATTGAGGGATCCCTGTTAAGTTATGGAATCCTGGGGGGCAGCTATGTAGCACAGTGGATAAAGCACCAGCCCTGGATTCAGGAGGACGTGAGTTCAAATCCAACCTCAGACATTTAACAGTTACTAGCTGTGTGACCCTGAGCAAGTCACTTCACCCTCATTGCCCCTCAAAAAAAAAAAAGTTATGGAATCTTAGAAACACACATACATAATTACCCAACAGAGGCAATCACTCAATCACTCCTATTTAGTATTACTAAAGTTTTAAGGAAAATCATATCAGAAAAAAAGTATGTGTGCTTGCATGCTCATGAGCATACCTGCGTGGTGCTACAATTATACATATTTTAAACAACTAACCATAATACTACTTGTGTATGGATAAGTACATTCTTCAGGTTTATCCATGAGACTAAGAGATTAACAAATAAATTTAATTCAAACTACTAGTCAGTTATAAAAACCAATATAAATGAATTTTTTTCACTTAATTGACTATGACAATTATAAACAAATAAACTAGTTGTTTTAAAATCATTTTAAAAAATTACAGGGAATAAGATTGATTAGGCCTAGTGATCTACAAGCCATAATATGGTTAGGAAAACAGTATATAGGGTGTCCCCAAAGTCTTGGGGACACCTTGTATGTTGTGTGTCAATGAAAAGACTATCATTTAAAAAAAACGATTCTGTTTTCAAGTATAGACAACAAAAAATACTAATGAATAGACATTTTTCACCAAAGAAATTATAGATGGAACCAAAATTGGGGTATTCAAATAGCTGTTAAAGATATCTGTTAATGAACTGAAAAACGGGTTTTATAGTAAAGTGGAAAATTTTGCTAATGAAACACATTTATTCAAAGACTAAGTGGATTAAAAGGGACCCCTGAAGGAACTTACAAAACCGAGCAAATGAGCAAGGTTAGGGGCAGCCTAAATTCAAAGCAAGTAAATGAAAACTACTTCCCAACGGTAATTTATTGGACTCTTAGGTATGGTCTAAGTTGCCTCCAATATCCTTTCCACATAACTTCCTATCTCCTCCAACCCCATTCTCCCTCCTACTGATCTCATAGGTCTAGAGATCTGTGACCAGGAAGGAGGGTGAAAAGCAAACTAATCAGGGCAGGAGCTCAGTGATGGAGTTGATAATGAGGAGCAGACAATGTCTCACTAGCTGGAAGAATTAACAACAACAACAACAACAACAAAAGAACAAGATCTTAGACTTAAGAAAGGGGTAGCAGATGACATGGAAAATATTATACATCCATTATATTAAGTTGAGGGTATGCACTCGCCAAGAATACTGCATTTAGTTTTCATCACCTCATTTCAAAAACTACAAGAAAAGAGAAACTTGTTTAAAAGCCAACAGAAAAGGGCAGATGGAGGGAAAAGTTTAGGGGTGCTGCTTGTAGTTTGGAAAGAAGGCTAAGTAAAGTGGCTTAGGTAGACAAAGAGAAAATTAATCACAGACTAGTTAGACTCTACTTTTTTTAGACTAACATAGGAATACTTGATGAAGAGGCCATGTATTTCAAAGTACACCAAGTGTTGATCTACCTTATTAATTGGCCTAACTCACAAAAATCAGAGATAGCATCTCACAGAATCTGTGCTCTGGAGAATCATATTTTGGGTGTCATCCTTCATTTTGTTTGGACCAAAGAGATGAGACAGAAGAACATACCCTCAATTTATGGAAGTGACAGGAAAGGATAAGCTTCTGTATCTTTCTGTACATCACTGAATCTTGTTGTCAGCTTTGGATGTGATTAAAAATGAGTGACAAGAAAGTTATTATAGACTTTACAATTACTATATAATTTGGATGAAACTATAGAAGTTTCATTATTATACTTCTGTTCACTGTCAGCTCATGAGCCGAGGAGAAATGTGTGGAAAATCCTTCCCCATTGTAAAACACTGTCCAAGCGACCCCAGTGCATTCTGGGCCTTTTATGCCTTCCTCAGTTCCCTCTGGCAGAGGACACTGACCATCTGTCTCAGTGTGGCAATCTCCTTGTTTCTGTGGGTGACTTGTACATGTCCTTTTGAGTAGATAAAATAAAGACCCAATCTTACATTTTGACAACATGATTTTGAAGACATTGTATGCTGATTCTCCAGGCGCAGCACAGAGGTAGTTCTGTTTCAAGACAAATCATTAGTGAGGGCATAAATGCCAACTGCTTTATTTGTCAGACAGCTCACACTGGCCACCAAGATTTTAAAAACACCTGAAGTGTAAATGTTCAAAGACCACAGTGAGACCTAAACAGAATCTTCCCACCCCAACCCCTAAATGATCATTAAAATAAATTTATTGTCCATCATTCTGGTAGGCAGTCTCCTTGGCTCAAGAATCTGGGACATCTACTCTTTCCCAGGCCTCCAAGTCCCAAGAGATTGGATTTTGTTGAGACTGTCTCCTCACATCAGCAGTGGCCCAGAAGGGGGTAAGAGGGGAAATTGGGAAAAGGCAGGGCCAGAAAGAAAGCTTGGCCCTTTGATGAACGAGATAAGAACTGAGACAGGCTCCCCCTGCAGCCAGGGGTGGCGGGGGCGGACCCTAGAGGAGCCGCATGAGCAAGCGTATGCTTCCTCTCCCCACCCCCCTTCCCCCATTAAGTACCAGGGACTTCTTTCCCAGCCCACTTCCAAGGTCCAGAGAAGTGCAGGCCCTAGCAACCTCCGTACATGCTCGGACAGGTGGTGAAAAAAAGACAGAGACGAGTGAACAAGAAAACTTCTGGTCCCATCACTTGCATGCGGGCGGCAGCAGCGGCAGCAGCAACAGCAGCCACCAGCACAGCCGCACACACGAGTCTCAGCTCCGCAAATGTCAGAACTTCAAAGAGTTCTTGCTCCTGTCCTGGGGCGCTTTGCTAGCCAACCCGCTATCACTTGCGGCATACCAGACCCTCCCGCTCCTCCATTCCCTCCTGGAGCGCTTGTCACCAGGAGGCGATTTATTTTAAGGGAGTGGGGAGGAGGAGGCACACTCAAAAGGGGACTTCTCTGCGCCGGGTCCCTCAAACCAGGAAATGCAAAGGCTGTCTCACGCTCCCCCCCCCCCCCCGCCCCAAACACCTATCCTGCAGTGACCCGCCGGCGTCTCTCCTGAAGCTGAGCGTTAACACCTCCCCCTAAACACACACACACACACACACACACACACACACACACACACACACACACACACGCACGCACACGACCAAAAGTCTCTACTTCAGCCTAGAGGCTGGGCCATGGCTGAACCTAGAGCCAGACCAGGCCAGGCCAGACCTGGCAAGTTCCAAACCGCCTCCTCAAGCTCCCCCCATCTCCCCGGGCGCCCCCTGCCCGCCAGCGCGCCCTGATCTCCAGAAAAACCTATCCGTGTCTCCGCCCCCACCCCCCACCCCCGAAGGAGGGCAAGAAAACGCAGAGAAGAAGGGACTGGGCATCGGGAAATAAGGGGGTGTTGGGGAAGGGGGAGAGTGAGAAATGACAGATGAGAGATGCGCTTCACCCACCTTTGCCTGCCCCGGAGGTGCCCTCGTCGGCCTGGTTAAACTCGAAAAGGAAATCAAAGTCAAACTCCTGGTCTTCTTCCAGACCGGTCATGTCTGAATCTCTGGGGGAGAAAGATACCGCCTCCCCTTCTCTCTCCCGACTCCCCCACCCTTTTCTGAAAGTTTGTGGTGCTGTTGGAGGTTGTTGGGGGGCGGGGTTAAGGGGGGGCTCTTATTAGCCTCCTGTCCTCCTCTCTCGCGGAGCCCCTGGAGGACCCCGACTAGCCAAGTGCGGACGCCTCCCGGACGACCACGGGAGCAAAGGGGAAGAAGGTGGAGTTGGAGCAGAGGAAGAGGAGTGGGGAAGCAACTTTCTTCTTGCCCCCGACTTGGCGACTGCCTGCCTCTCCCTTTCTAAACCTCCGGCTGCTTCTCAGTTCCTGGGACACCTGTTGATCCACTGCTAAGAGAGAGGGAGAGGGAGAGAAAGCCTTCGACTCGGCTCCGCCGTCCCCAGCAAGAAGGAAGGGTCGCTGGCCCAGGCAGGGTGAGGCTAGAGCAGTGAAGTTCCCTCCGGGCCAGTCTCACCCTCTCTCAGCCCTCCTCTCAGTCCTCTCTCTCTCTCTCTCTCTCTCTCTCTCTCTCTCTCTCTCTCTCTCTCTCTCTCTCTCTCTCTCTCTCTCTCTCTCTCTCTCTCTCTCTCTCTCTCTCTCTCTCTCTCACCCCCGCCTGTTCTTAGCAAAGTGGGTGTAATTCAATCGCTCGGGGCTGAAGGACCAGGTAGACAGAGCTGAGCTCTGCTCCGCGGCTGCTACCGCCTCTGCTGCAGGCGTCCTCTTGGGCTGTAATGTGACTCTCACCCTGTACCGCTGTATCTCCCTCCCTTCTCTTCCCTCCCTCTCTCCCTCTGTTGATGTTTCCGGGTTTATATAAACAAGCTGCTCTGCAGTCCACCCGGCTTCCTTGTTTTAAAATAAACTCTCTACGTAAGTTAAAGCAAAAGCCCTTTTATTTTTTTTCCCCTTGCTATCTTTTGATACGGCTGGCCTCCCCCTTCCCCACAGTGAACAGTGAATAGGATGGCGAGCAGGGAGGCGTGTGTGTGTGTGTGTGTGTGTGTGTGTGTGTGTGTGTTCATCTCCCTTGTCCTCGTGGTCTTTCCAAACTTCTGAATTCCAAAGACAACTTCGTGACTTCGATTCCAACCACCACCCCCCGCCACACACGCACGCACGCGCGTGCACACACACACACACACACACACACACACACACACACACACACACTTGAGTAAAACTGAAAAGTTGTGGGACCACACGTACACACACACACGCACATCCTTCACTCCCCAAAAGATAAACACATGCCCTGAAACTTTAGGCTCCCTTTAGATCCGCTTAGACCCAAACTTCACACCATACTCCCTTTATTCCCCTTTCACTTTGTTCCATTTTTTTTTTCCTATCTCTTTTGGTCTTAAGACACGGCTGATAAAACTGGGGTAAGTCTCTGGACCAGTCCCAGCTTATGTCTGATGCTTATTAAGTACAAATCATGAAGCCTGGAGGATAGAAGAAGGGAATCCTAGAGGAAGATGAGGCACAGATCGTCAGTCGTCATCACAAATAACACATATTACTTCAGTTTCAAGTTGCAGAACCAAACACTACCTTTTTCCCCTTGATTAAGTTATTCTGATGGAGTTTAATGTCCTCCCCAATAGTCCAAGAGCCATAGTTTGCCAGTTTGTATACAATTCTATCAGAAAGGGGAAAGGGAAAAGGATGGTAACTTAATTGAAAGAACTTCTGCTCATGTCCAAGCATTTCAAGAGAACTAGAAACTGCAAACTCTCTGCTTGGTCTTAACAGAATTAAAATAAAGGACCACATTTTGATTTAAAAAAGAAAGACAGAAAGAGCTTCTGGAAGCCAATACATATCTGGGTTACAGTCTACTTTGCTAACATTTAGTTCCGCTTATAAACAAACCTATGACAAAATGAACTTCATTGTACTGAATTAGGCTGAGGCAATGATACTGATGAGAATGATGATGTGGATAATAGCTGTAGGACCTATCTGATACCTAAACTAACTCATCAAAGTCAGAGAGATAGAAAAATGGATTCACGTGTGCCTGCCTGTGTGAAAGTTGGCATTCTGATCACTGAAGGATTCTGTGTAATTTCTATAAAATGAAGCTCCACAAAGAAAGATAAAAAAGATAGCATTTTTGTACTCCCTTTAAAGACACCTAACCGAAGGCTATTAAGGTCAATCTTTAAATCCAGATTTTTGAAAAGTCAATAATGAGGACTTGAGTTCACCTTGTCTCCTTTGAGTAAGTTTACTTCCATCTCTAGCTAGCTCTGGAATCTACTACATGCAAATACTTTCAATGGCCCAGAAGCCAGGTCCAAGCTGAACTTGCAGCTCTCCCAGAGTTTAAGGCTGGGTTTCAAAGGAATACTTTTTCCAAGTAGTTATGGAAGATCCTTGCAACTCAGAATCATAAACTTAGGGAATACCATTTTCCAGGCCCCATGGCTAAAAGAATTATCAGGAAGTGCCAGGAAAATCTAGCTTTTTCCATGAGGATGGATTATGTATTTTCTCTTTCTTCTTTTCATAATTAAGTACTGTATTGCTTACAAATTGTTTATTAAGCTTTACACAAGGCTGGCACACATCTGCCCTTGGTTTTGCTTCTGGCATTTTACTTACAGGCTGATGTTTAACTTGTGGTAACCATTGACTTGTGTTAGTATTGTTCAGACTATTCCCCTTCTTTGGGGGGAAAAAAAGGCAAGTGACCGGTTCTTTCTTTAAGTGATAACTCCAAAATTTGAAAAGATTTTTCCTGTGTATCTGTAGGTCTTTGTGAGGTATCCACTGGCAAGCAATTCTGTTAATTCTTTATACAAATCTCTGTAGTATTTCTTTTTTCTTTAAATTTTTCTTTGTTCACAGTTGTTGTTCTAACTTTCAGACTGAATCACCAGTGTATGTAAAAGGCCTTGGCACCCAATTAAAACCACCATATGAAATAGCAGGAGAATGAAAGATCATGGGGGTAAATTGATGGTGAGGAGGGTCTAAGAGACACAAAAGAAAGACCAAAGACAGTGGTGAGGGTATCATGTGCCACTCTAAAGGCTAATAAAAATGAATCTTACTTTTAACACTGGGGACTCATTGACCCTGCCATTTGGTGAGAAGCACCAAAAAAACAGGATATTTCCCAGATGTTTTCCTTCAGTGATCTTCAACTGCTGATTTTCTCCAGTGATAAACTCCATTCTAGTCTGGCCTGATTTATTTTCTAATAACAATCCCCAGTTAAAGAGGTATGGTGGTGAGTTTAGTGAGTTTTTTAATTGTTATTTGTGGTTCTTTTTTAAATGCATTTTCTGAAGAGAGGGTCAGATTTCTTTTGAAAAACTTATTTTCATTTTTAACACACACACACACTTTAGTTCCAAAAATCCTTATAATCTGTTTGAGCTATGTCCACTAAAGCCATGTCCTAGGCTTCTCCAGAGATGATACACTTACCTAGCTCCTTTCACACCCATTGGTTACCACCTGATTTCATCACTCCCTAACTTACAGGAAAACAAGAATGCTTATTTACCCAGTGGCCAGATACACTAACTTCCAATCTAGTTTCACCTAACTATACAATAGAAAAACAGAAAAGTATGGCACAAGCCTGGAAAAATGCCCTCTCTCTATTCTTTACCAGCACCCTATTCCAGTCTAGCTACCACATGTGCCTTGCATCTTCCAAATGGTTCAGAGTGATATTTGGCTGGGGTTTGATTTGCCCATTCAGCAGATATTAGTGTCTCCATTGAAATATTTAGCTTGGCCCACTTCCCCACTGAAGCTATGTGATGTTAATAGGATATAAAGCTCAAGTGTTGGGATGTGATAAGGCTAGGTGCAAGCCTCTGCCATTTACTAATTTGGGTTAGAAAACAACTCCTTAAATTAAGTGATGGGAGAACACAGAAAGCTTTGTTCAGTTTAGAACCCTTGGGGTGTTCTGTGGGATGGAGAAACTTCTTAAATGGGTGAGTACCTGCAGGGCCTAAAAGGACTAGTTCTCCATATTCCTCACACTTTGACAATCTGCCACAAAGCTTTCGGGAACAACAGTTTTTAATGAGCTTCAACCCAGATGCTTCTAGATTTTGTGGAGATACCAAAGAATCATTGAGATGCTCTGTGACCATCAGATGTTTTAATCATTCTTTTCATCAGAAATGAGTAATGGAATAGTCTGAATTTTATACTAGTACATAAAATAGTATATTTTCTTCACCAAGAATCACCAGACAGTGGTAGACTTTAATTTACAAGGAGCAATTCGCTCCTTGAAGAGTTTGCCTATGTATTTACAAGATTAGATCATGCTTTCTGGTTGGCCTAATTTTTTAGTCCCTCTAAAATATATCAAAACTCATTTATTCAAGCTAATTACTGAAGATAACTTGTGGTGTTTTAGTAGGGATATTTATAAAATTGTTTTCTTAACTAGAAAAACATAAAAACCTCTCTTTTCAAAAGTTGACTTGTTTCCTTGTGAAAGATGTTTCCTTATTAGAGGATGGAATACTGAAAGTTTGTTTTGAATAAAGTGAAACCTAGACTGTATTATGACTGTATTATGTCCAACATCCTTAAGAACTAGGTAGGAAGCACTTTCAAACAGATGTGTTCTAAACTTCCTTAAACTTTCCTATTGACAAGAACCCTTCTAGTACATTTTTAGAAGACTTGTAAAAGAGCAGAAAATGTGAGCAAGCCCTAGATAATACGGTTCCACAAATACTGAAAAACATTGACCAATAAAACGTATATGGAGTCCTTCTTTTAAGATTAAGGAGTAATAGGATAGTTCCAAAGGCAAAGAGCTTTTACAGTGGACAAGGTAATTATAATTGAAAATAATAAAATTAAAGCATTTCATTTATACTCCCAGTCATTAATATTTGGCCCTTGGGATAAAGGGAAGCAATCACTCATTTGACAGGAAAGACTTGCTTTTTAAAAACAATTTAAGTAATGTATGGCAGTTGTGTTTAAGTAGCTTAGAAACTGATAAGTAATCACTAGTTTATATTATCTAATTAACATTTCAAAAGTATAATTTTAAACATCCGTTACTGGATTGTTTTCAAATAATTTATTCTAAAGACTACTCTGGACAAGGCTTTTCCTTTTCTTTTTCTTTTCTTTTCTTATTTTTTTTTAAGGGAAGAGGAGGCAGATTTGGAGTGGAACAAGTAAACTGTGGCCAAAATCTTGAGCACTGAAGTTATGAATTACAACTCAAAACTACAAATTCAGGAGGATCCTATAATTAATTTAACGTAATTAGTGGTTACCCAATAGGAAATAAAAGCTACTTTCCAGGTGTCAATGCCTACTCTCCATTTCAAAGGCTTGCGGATGATTTCCCCTACAATAATAGAGAGCATAAATGAACTTGACTGACACCTTTCAAATTATTTTGCAACATGTCGAAGTGGTTTTCTAATTTTTGTAAGAATAAAGTGGTTTTAAATAGAGGGTAACAGGATTTATCATATTTCATAATGTCACTTCAGCCAGATGTGCCATTGTCCCTCACATTTAGTGGCTTAACTGGGCACAATAAGCTACGTTGAGTTTGCAAAGTGCAACTTGTCTACATTCATACAAAACACTTACAGATAGAGAAAGGCAACAGCGTCCGTAATCTTAAGGATTCTGTTTGCTCTAAACCAAGCATTCCAAGGGTGGCCTCTCCTTTCTTAAAGCGACATTTCACCCTAAAGTAAAACGCATTGTTTTGTTTTGATGGCTCGAACCCCTCAAAAAGAGGGGGGAAAGTCAAACACGACTGTTGCATTTTTCCCCCTGAGTTTTCTACAGTCTTAGTCCATTTTAAGCATCCAGAAGTGAAGGCCAAGTTCGTGCAGTCAGCGCAAGAGGAAGAGGAGACACCTATTGGCAAGAAGTCGCATTCAAAATCAAGGCTGCTTTGGGGAAACACCAGGGGGACACCGCTTCCCAATCACTGCAGCCAGCCAGCGCCAGCAGCTCCGTCAAAGTCCGTGCGCCTCCTTCTCCAGCCTCAGTGCGCCCCGGGTGCTCCTAGCCTTCTCCACCCAGTTACCTCCGTCCTCCTGCCCATCACCTACCCATCTACTCTCAGCGCTCCCCAATCCCCAGTCTAGACCCCAGAACGCTTCTGTATTCCTCTACCCCGCCCTCCAGAAGCTCCAGAATTCTGACCTGAGCAGGCGAGAATCGACAAAGTTATGTATATTACATTAAAAAAGGGAGAGAGGGAGGGTAGGGGAAGAGACAGAAACCGATGAGTTTACCTTCTTCAGCTGATTTCATTGTGGTGGCAGCCGCGGTGAAAGGGCAAGAGGGGGACTGCAAATCCACCAAAGTTTCTCTCCCGCAAGCTGGAGCCGGAGGTCCAAATGGAAACTTGGAAGACGCTGGAAAGCTGGTGCTTGGCATCCACTCGGCAGCGGTGTGAGGAGGTGGTGGGTCTCCAATCTTTCTCGCTCGCTTTCTCTCTTTCTCTCTCTCTTTCTCGCTCTCTCTCTCTCTTTCTCGCCCTCTCTACGTTCCCTTCCCTCCCTGCCCGCCCGCTCTCCCTCCCGCCGGCTCTTTTTCCCTCCTGCAGGTCCCCCTTTTCCCTAATGCTTCGCTTACTCACTTTCCCTCTCTCAGCCCTTTACCCCGCGCTCCCCTAGGCTGTCTGCTTTTTTCCCCCTCTCTTTTTCCCCCTTGTAATGTAGGGAACTGGAGTTTGTGTCTTCCAAGTGGAAACTCAAACGCTTTCCACCTACGGAAAGGGGGAAAAAAACCCTTAAGCTAATAGCAGCCTTCCCCAGTGAAATGTCATTGAGGTGCGTGTATGTGCGCGCCTGGGTTGTTAAGAGCACGAACTAGCGCTGCTGTTGCTGTTGCTGTTGCTGCTGCTGCTGCTGCTGCTGCTGCTGCTGCTACTGCAGTCCTGATTAAGAGAGGGAGGGGGTAGAGAGCACTTGGGAAGTTTATTCTCTCTCTCTCCTCTCTTTCTTGCTCGCTCTCTCTTTTTCTCTCCCTGTCTTATTCAGTGGTGTTTATTTTGCTCAGTGAGTTTGAAGAGTCTCTAAGTCTCTCTCTGACGCAGGGCAGCTCTCTGACTGCTGCCTTTTTAAAGCTGGAAAACACCCTCCCCGCCTCCTCTCCTCACACCCCCCTCCCCTCCCCGTGACATCACAATTCTGCCAGCTCCCCTCTTCAGCAGCAGTCTGCGAGGAGCCAGCAGGAGGCAAGAAAAGTCTTCGATACAAGAAGAAAAGTACTAGAGTCGTCGTTCTCCTCTTCCTCCTTGTCCACCTCTCCCCCTCCCCAGCCACCCCCCTCACTCCCGCCACTGCCACCCTCGCCTGCTGCTTCTTTTTGAAGCTGCTTCTTGTGTCCTGCGGTTGCTTCACAAAGTCACATTTCTAATAAGCGCATAAATTAGCAAACTAATTAAAATCTTGAAAGTCTCTCTGTGTATATATGAGTTTATATAAGCAGCGCACTTATTTAATGAAAGAAGGAGGAGGGAGGGGTGGAGGGGGTGGCGGATGGTTTTGCAGAGAGAGCCCTGCATGCTGAAGTCATTATGTAAAATAGCAGGCTTCCCCCACTGGAAATTTGGAAAAGAGCTTCAACTGGCAGGCAATAGAAAGGAAAATCCCATTCCGTTAAATTACTAACAGACTTGATGGATTTGATTTCAATCGCCGAGATTTATTGTTATTATTATTATTATTTATGATGATGTAAATATCTCAGCAACAGTTTGCCCAAATGGTTGCACTGCCCAGTAGTAAAGAGTATAGGAGGAATCTCCCCAAGTTTTCAAGCTACCTCTTCTTTCCATCCACCCCCATCCCTGTCTTGTGACCCAACCCTAGCCCATATAGGGCAGAGTGGTATTTTACAGGAGAAACTATGGAGATTCGAAATAAGTGTGTATGGCGGGGTGGGGGGGGGGAGAAGGAGGGAAGGATGGAGAGAGAGAGAGATTCCATTTCCCTCAAAGCTTCTGCTAATTCAATTCCTTCTCACTTCTATGCTTCTTTTACTCCAACCCTTCTCCATCTCCCCAGGCTCAGTTCAGCTGGCAAAAACGGGACCATATTTTCTTGTTGGAGTTGGATAGAAGGAATTGGAGTGTTAGGGCGGTTAAGATGTCTGGTGTATAAAAAAATCATAAATCTATTGCACGACACCCTTATGTGGTTTAAAATAAACCCAACACAAGCAAAAGTCTGTCTGCTGCTGCTGGGGAATTGGAGGCCAGTACTGAGTCCTGGGGGCAGTTATTGTACTCCATAATTATTGAAAATATTCCACATCCAACCAACACTGACTAGGAAAGAGGAAAAAGTGTTTTCTCCAGAGCTTTTGATATATCAAATGAGTAATGAATTGTACACTGCAATGCAGGTACAAATTTAAAGACCATCATTTTGTTTTTCACCTTTTCAAACATAAATATAATATTTATTAGTTTAAGCCATTATTCCAACAGTCAATATCAATTAGCTACAGTGGCAAAAGCTAGAGAAATCTGAAAATTCTTTATTTCAATAATATGAATTATGTTTGATTGAAGGACTGCTAATAGATGTTGAAAATCACATCATGTGTAACATGTCTTCTGTCCTTGGGGGTTTACATTTATTGATTTTTGTTGTTGTTGTTGTTTATGTATCATACAATTTAAAACTTTATGAATATACCAGTTTCATATCAGATATAAATATCATTCCCCCTCTAATGAAGAACAGTTTGCACAGGATTCTGCCCCTACTCTTCATCTTTGGCAGAATAGCCAGTGGAAAGATTTAATGCCACCAGGAGGCAGGCAAATCCGTAAGGTGACCAAATTGAATACGCCGCTAGGGGGCAGCAGGGCAGCAAAACCTTCTTACCACCCTCCTTAAGCATCAAATCCATTGGGATTTTCGGCTGTTTTTCAGTCTTAATGACAACAGAGTAATTTGAATGACTTTGCATGAAGAATTTCCATCTTCTTTCTCCTTCTCTCTGCTCTCTGGTCAACTCTCACAGTTAGCCCACCTGAGGGAAGAAGGAGCAGAAAGTCTGGTAGAAGGAAGGATACACATCATAACTTACATTTATAAATCACTTTACATTTTACAAAGCAGTTTCCTTGTTATAACAATATGCGGTAGATAGCAAAAGATTTTTTTTCACTTCATGGATGAGAAAACTACGAAGTTCACTGACATACATACTTGGCAGTTATAGGGCTGGTAAGTTGTACTGGAACCCTTGCCTTCTGACTTTAAGTTCATGCCCTTTCCAGTGAATAGCAATAGCAATGATTATTCTTTAGCTCCCCATACAGTGCTAATAGACGTCCTATAACCTTTCTGGACAGCAACTTAGGTAGGTCAGAAATAGTAAGGCCTTGTGTGTGTATAGTCTCTATTTGCATTGTAGAGAAGGGGAGGTGCTGGATCTGAGACTGGGAAATGAAGTTTGGCAAACCCTTTTAAAAATATTTTCTGTCACCCTTTCCCTCCCCTTTCCCACCCCATCACCACCACCTCCCACTCCTCCAACAACACACTTTGCAGAGCGGTGGCTATTTTATTGGGTTACAGAAAAGGTCTCCTTGATGCTGGGACCGTCACCTCCTAATCACAGGGATGAGTAGTTCTAGCCTTGCAGAGTTAACTGTAGAAACACACACACACACACACACACACACACACTCAGTCACAGTCACATGAAAAAGCAGCACCAGTCTAGGTTCCCCACTTCCTCCTAACAAGGTGTCAGCATGGTCTCAGATTTTTAAGGACATCAGCCTTACCCTTATGTTGTTAGAAGAGGCTAGAGAGTAAGCAGATATTGGAATGGTGAGAGCTTTTGGTAAAAAAAAAAATTAATAAATAATAATTTAAAAAAAAACTTTCTTTCCTGTCTGCTCTCAATGCTTTCCTTTCTCCCTCTCTCTCTCCTCCTCTTGAAATGACGGAATCCCCAGTCTGTTTCCTTCTGTTTAATGCCGTTGCCGGGACCACAGTGGCACAGGTCCAAGTCAGAGGGAGTTTTCGAAGTCGGCGGCAGCGGCTGCAGCGGCAGCAGCAGCAGCAGCGGCAGTGTCGGCGGCGGCGGAGCTTAGGCTCCACAGCCAGCTAACCTTGACCGCCCAGTTTCCAGTCCAGAGCACGGTGTACAGGCCTCAGCTGCCGATGATCCTATCCTGCCTTTGCACCAAGTCTGGGCCTCCGCCTGGGCCTTTCACTGCCATACGGAGCACAGTATTCTTCCTCCTCTTCCTAGGACCACTGCTCCCTCCTCTTCCTTTTTTCCTCTCCTCCTCCTCCTCCTCCTTCTCCCTGCTTCTTGAAGTTTGTTTATAGCTGCTACTAGGAGAGACTGTTACACGGATTTTATTTTAAGAATTGGTGATGACTAACGAAGTTAAAAGGAGCTTAGGACAGAAAACAAGGCTATTTTTAGATTACTGTTGTTTCAATGGATTATTGTAGCAAATACACCCATAGAAGCTTAACCATTTTTAAAGTCTCTTCGGATGCCAAGGCCTTTTCCCTGAAGCACTACTTAAATATTCACCCTATCCAACTTTCTTCTACCGGCTTCTGTAGTCATTGTTCCATTATTTTCCTAAATCAAATGTTTAAGCCCTTGTGCATAATTGCTATGGCTACAATCATTTTTAATGAAATGGGTGTTTCCAATACACAAAGCTAGTTATTTCCCCTCAACAGGGATCATGAAAACCTGAGGATTTTCTAAAGCACTCCTTATGACCTTTAGCCTTGGCTTGCTCCAGGAAAATGTGCCTGGCACTCATTTTGCTCTCATATTGGAAGCCCCTCCCTAGATTCATTTTGACTTCTCACCACACACATATACCAGAAGTCATCCATCTCAGGATGTTTCTCCTAATTTCGTTACTTTTTAAAAGTTCAACTTGAAGATAAATGATGGAAAAAAAGAGCTGTCAAGGTTATGAATGCACATTAAAGTGTTGTTGGGTTTGGTTGGTTTTTTTGTTGTTGTTTTTTTGCATTGTTTTTAGTCATGTTTCCCCATATGTTTCATTCTTCAGTTGAACCATGTAAGGCATTTACCCTACTCAGGTGAACTTTGCATTCATTCTACTTGTAGTACATCCTCATTTTAGATTCATCTAGTTTCTTCATTACACACCAAAAAAAAATTTTTAGTCTGTTATATGTGTGTATGCATGTGTGTATGCGCATGTGTATACATGCATACATACATGTGTATATATACACATACATAGATTCCTGGCTAGGTCAAAATTCAGAGCCTTAGTGTTGGACCATGAGTAATTTCCAAACTTTTCCCACCAAAGATTCTCAAAGTTATCTTCCTTTGTTTCTTGGAACCCCTTTGGATTTTAGTGATCAACTTTTCTTTCCTTGCTTTCCCTCACAGCCACTGTGTGTATGTTTAAACTTCTTAATAATTCCAAGCATTCCTTTCCTTTTAAAAATTTACTTTTTATTCTACAAATATGTACACACCTCTACACCTTTACCTTCAAAATATCATTCAGTTCTTCCTGCTCATCCATCTGTTCTCAATTCAACTACCCTGGCTACAAAGAAGGCACCTCTTGCACTAACTGAGGACCTAGGATCTTGAGATCTCTGGAACTCACAGGGTGTCTCCCAAGGGTGGAAATGTCCATCTCAGGGTCACTGCTCAGTGATCTACATTCAGGCCATACAACACAAAGCAGAAGAGATAGCAAAGGACCCAAGGCTTCGGGCCAGGCTCATCTAGGCAGCCCATATGTCAACATTTTACCATTTCTTCTTACGTCAGGGAGAAGGGTCACCCACAGTAGAAGGATGGGGAAAGAGGACACAGTCACTTCCTTTTGAAAATGCACTGAGTGGGGCAGCTAGGTGGCACAGTGGATAGAGCACCGGCCCTGGAATCGGGAGGACCTGAGTTCAAATCCGGCCTCAGACACTTAACACTTACCAGCTGTGTGACCCTGGGCAAGTCACTTAACCCCAACTGCCTCACTTAAAAAAAAAAAGAAAGAAAAAAAGAAAATGCACTGAGTGAGCCGCTCATCCTGGCTTAGAGATCAATCTTATCTGACGTAGCTTAGACACAATCTTTCACTCCCTCAGCTGGGGTCACACAGAATTTGCTTCATCATACCCAAATCAGCAAGTTCCTCAGAGTTAAGCATATTTAACTGGAAGTATGCAGGATGACTCTATATACATTCCATGGGATGGTCCTTATAAGCCCATCCCCATGTATATTCCGTGGGGTTCAACTCCCCACTATACATATATAGAAAGAGAGAAAGAAAGATGGAACCAGAAAAAGAGACAGGCGAAATCCTTCTGATGTTGAAAGTGTTTCTCCATAGGAAAAAGCTGACCCATTTACATCTCTTCAGGCTCATTTCTTAAGAAGATAGTCTATAGATTCTGGGCTTCCTCTTCAAACACTCCAAGAAGAAATGGATTGCAGGACAGCTAGGTGGCGAAGTGGATAAAGCACTGGCCTTGAATTCAGGAGGACCTGAGTTCATATCCAGCCTCAGACACTTGACGCTTACTAGCTATGTGACCCTGGGCAAGTCACTTAACCCCCAGTGCCCCACCAAAAACAAAAACAAACAAACAAACAAAAAAACAAGAAATGGATTGCATTTGACTAGGGTATTTCCTTGGCCATACATGAGGCAAATGGGAACGCTGGTGGCTTTGTCCATTATCTTCCCTTCTCTTTCTCAAGTCCACACAAGAAGGGTTGCCCAGAAACCAATAACCTAATAATGCATTTACTGGCTCATGTTAAGTCCATCTTTGTCTAGGTCTCTTAGGGTTTTCTCTAGGCTGTATGCCTTCCCTTGGGTAATAAAATGTAATTCAGAGACAATACCTGCATTCGGTGGAGTAAAGAAGCCAGAGAGCATCATCAGTCTGGGAATATGGACAGGGCTAGAACCAGAAGATCTATACTTAACTCTATGTGGAAAAGTATTTAAATACTTAAAGTTTATTAAATATAGTTAATGGCATATATTAAGTTTTAGGTATCATTGTAAAGAAAGGACATTTTGCTATATGCTATATAGATTTCTATATATGCAAAAAATCCTCTGAAGACTTTAAGAGGCTGCTATTTACAGCTAATGAGGATATTTCTTGGGCCTTAATGAGGCAGGAGGGGAGATCTAGTGGTCTTGACTACTTCCCTCCTTCCCTTCCCCTTAAGTCAAAATAGGGTGGGTAGCCCAAAGTCTGAGTTATAGACAGCACAGTGGAGGCTAAGAAATCTGAAGGGTGATTCAACAAGCTGTGGTTAATGAATGTAGTGAAATATTATTTTGAATTACAAACACAAGAAATTCAGAGAAACATGAGATTAGTATGCAGAAAAAACAAAGTACAGAAGGGAACACAAATAGAACAATTTTGTCACTATCTTGTTAAATCTCTCTCTCTCACACACACACACACACACACAGAGTTCCAAAAGTCTTAGTGCAGTTTTAAGCTATTAAAGATTTGTCTGTGTGTATACAACCACATATATGTATATATGTTTCCTTATATATGCATACATATGTAAACATATTTCTATTTCTTTGAAAGGGAAGACAGAAGCTCATAGTTTCTTATTTTACCAATCCTTTTGTTCTTTGTATATTGATATTTTTGTGCTTGTTGATAATTGGTAAGTTCACAATCAAAAAGAAAAAAAATTAAATGATTTGTATTAATTGATTCCAATTAAAATAAGAAAACCCATTTAACAAAACAGTATACAAAATAACTACTTCACTCAAGAACAGTAAATGACAAATACTAAGAAACAAAGAACAGAGGTCCATCCATATTCATAGCCATATGTGAACACAAGTGGGGAGATTAAGGTCTGAAGTTTATAGTATGTCTTCCTCTGATCACAGCCAAATAGAAAATTGATAGATATAGACATAAATATGTATGTATATATATATATATATATCTCCATATATAATACATAGCTATATATGTAGATATATACATGCATATATACAAATTTATAATATGTTTTATCCATATATATATATATTCTCTCTATGTGTATATCTTGGTTAGTGCCTTTTGAATGCATTTCCAGTTTTGGTTCAGCAGCAAATCCAAAAGCTGTCTTCACTATGTGTTTGAAAGTCCAAGATATAGTCAAGCAGTGTCCACTAAGGAGCTCATGTAGAGATTACAACAAACACACATATACGTATGTGTATCTGTAGATATACATATTATTTATATGTATATATGTGTGTGTATGTATATGTATGTGTGTATATATATATATATATATGGAAAGAGAGAGACAGAGAGAGATTCTTACTGGTTAATAAACCAGATGATAGTAAGAAGGTTTCTCTAATTGTTGGGAAGATTCTGTTATATCAGAACAAAATAAACTATTTTTAAGAGTGCCAAACACACACACACACACACACACACACATGCAGACACGTGCACAGGAATTTGGAATGGGTTTGGAATGTGAAAGGACATTTCCCTTAACTTCAGAACATGGGTAATATTCCCAGTCTGGTTTCAATCCAACACTTAGATTGAAAGAATAAAGAAAAAGAAATTGGAGCGGCCCACAGTTATATGTGTCCTTAATGTTTCCTAGGTTCTGTGCTGCAGATTGAGGATTCGAGTGTTAAACTTTGTATTCACAGTACCTGTCATAGCACCTTATCAGGCTTAATGAGCTTTCTTCTAGCAGAATAAATGAGGGGCTGGTATTGTGGAATAGCAAAGAATCTTCTGATTGACCAAGGAACTGGAAGGACTGATGACCCAGGAGAGGCTGGACAGAATGGGAAGTATCTACAAAAAGTCTGAGGATATTCTCTTGTTTTGTCTTCCTTGGAAGCTTTTTTTTTTTTTTGCAGGGCAATGGGGCTTAAGTGACTTGCCCAAGGTCACACAGCTAGTAAGTGTCAAGTGTCTGAGGCCAGATTTGAACTCAGGAACTCCTGAATCCAGGGTCAGTGCTTTATCCACTGCGTCACCTAGCCGCCCCCCTTGGAAGCTTTTGAATGAGAAAGACTGCTGGAGACTGACAGGTTGGAGCAGCAGAAAGCTGTATAACCCCATCACCAACTGACACATGTTCATGAACACATGGTACCTCTGTTGTATCCATCCTGTCCTTACTGTAGGCGGATAATTATCCAGAGATAGAACTGACCAGTTTTGAGCTTATAAGGTTCAAAAAATCAGAACTAAGTCTATAGCAGAGACTGCCAGAATTGGTAGTGACAATAGTGAGGAGCCAGTACCTCAGCCTGCTGGACTTAGCACAGCAGGGCATTGACCTATCAGCTGAGACCTTTTATCCTAAAGAGAGTCAACCCAGCTAAGCAAGTGTGTGACTCATCCATCACAATAAAATACCCCCAAACAACCTCGTTTAGGACTCCATGAAGGGAGAAAAGGATTCTCAGAACCAGGAGTATCAAACTACTTACTTCTCAGCCACACATGTTCCCTATGTGCGCTTTAAGTTTGAACTCACTCTCCCCAGAGACCTTGAATATGCAAGGGAAAAGTGCATCCTAGGAAGTATTTTCATAATTTCTGTTCTTTCTATACCCTCACAGTAGATAAATAAATAAATAATAACATTTACAGAGCACCTGCTATGTGCCAGGCATGCTGTTAAGCACTTTACAAAATTTATCACATTTGATCCTCATAACAACCATGCTATTAATGTGCTATCATGGTCCTCATTTTACAGTTGAGGAAACAGAGACAAACAGAGGTTAAGTGACTTGCCCAGGGTCACACAGCTAGTATTCTTTTGTCTCACTTGTAAAAGCTAATTGATGTAAACTGATAAGGTGGGAGTAGGGGGAGGAAGGGGAGAAGCACACTTCATGGAGGCTAGTTAGGAACAAAATTAGAAGTCACAATCCCTCAGGATTAGCCCTGGAATCTATCAGCTATCCTCTAGGGATTCCACATACTATAGAAAAATAAATTTTAGAGAGACAAACAGACAGATGTGTTAGATCTATCAGGTATGTGTGTGCATATGTATGTAGTATGTAGTATAAATGTAAATAAATATATACTATATACAAATATATTATATAGTAAATATGGAAATACATTTAAATGTATGCATATATGTATATGTGGAGAGAGAGAGAGAGAGAGAGAGAGAGAGAGAGAGAGAGAGTTTGGTCTCTACTCCATAGATACTCAAAAGCACAAATGCATCTACTGAAAAGAGTTTCTAGTCTCTCCCATCACGACAGGCTCTTCTTACCCTCTCCATTCCAGCAAGTTTTGTTTGACACTAGCGCATAGAGAACATAGATTCATAGGCTTTGAGGTCTTATAGGCCATCTAATCCAACTGTCATTTTACAGATAAGGAAAATGAAGTTCGTACAGGTGAAGTAACTGCCAGGTGCAATAAGTAGGTGCTAATAAATGAGTTGAACTGAAGATCACTCAGCTAGTAGGTGGCAGAACTAAGATTCAAACTGAGATCTATAACTCCAAATCCATTGCTCTTTCCACTACATTTGAAGAGCTTTCAGATGGAAAAGAGATTAGATTTGTTTTTGTTGATATCAGGGATAATCTGGGAGTTGATGGTTGGAAACTGCTGACAGACAGGAAAAAGCTGCCTAACAATTAGAGACATTTAAAAGTGGACTAGTCTGGGGCAGCTAGATGGTGTAGTGGATAGAGGACCAGCCCTGGAGTCAGGAGTACCTGAGTTCAAATCCGACCTCAGACACTTAACACTTACTAGCTGTGTGACCCTGGGCAAGTCACTTAACCCCAATTGCCTCACCAAAAAAAAAAATTAAAATTAAATAAAAATTTCAAACATTTAAAAAGTGGACTAGTCTGTTTGGGGAAGTAATAGGTTCTTCAAATCAAGACTGAATGGTCATTTTAAGGAATGCACTAGAGGGATTGTTTGTACAAGATGATTTCTGAGTTTCCTCCCAACTTTAGGATTCTGTTATCTTCTCTTTTCTAACTCAATAATCCATCAATACATTTTTATCCATTTCTGTGCATGTTATAACTGTATAATCTCATCTGTTTGTTCCTCTGTGATTATTCTACTTTTATTTACTGTCTTAATGTTATCCATTTTGTGAGAATCAGAGTGCCACCCCCTGCTGAGAAAGACATTGTGAGAACCAGGGCAGTGCCACCCTGAGGAGAAAGCATGTGACTAGTGTCCGGAAGTTACATCTATTCATAGAACCGCCTGTAAGTCGTGCCAATCAATGCTACCAGCCAATTAGCTTGGAGCTGTGTGTGGGGACCGCCCTTCTGGTGATCCCTCAGGGAGCTTCCATTTGAGGAGAACGGGGATCCTTCTTTTAGTTGGAGGTTGCCATAGCGGCAGCAGGCCAGGGGAGATAGGCTTTTTCTTAAGCTTTCTGAACTACATGTGTTCTCTTTACTAACCCCTAATATACTTTAATAAATGCTTAATGCCCAAAGACTAGTGCTATAAGCTTCTAATTTAAGGTGACCACACATTAGATTTTAGTCATAACAGATTTTAAACATCACAATTTTCAATTATTGAGTCTTCAAGATCATAATTTTATTGAATGTTCTTTGTATAATATACAACATAGTACAAAGCTTTGAAAAGTAAAACTTCTGATTATAATTAATCATCATATTATAGAAAAAAAAAGACCTAAATCTAAGAATCTGTTATTTTCTTCAGAAGTCAGAATCTGGCATCTTCCTATTAGTACTGTTTCTAGTCTCCTTATTTAATGACTTTCTGAAAATGAAAAAGAACATATCACTTTCTACCATATCCTGTACACTTTATATTTTCTATCACTTGTTTGTCATTTTCATCATCATCATTGATCACTGTCACAAGGTCTATCATCACTTTTATTGGATGTTGCTATTGTTGTGGCGGTGGTTCTATATGGACCTTGGCAGAGCTGTCACTGTCATGCCTATGTAGCATGGTCCTTATCCCAACACACACACACACACACACACACACACACACTGTTAAGTTGTGTTATCAGATCAGAGCATGCCTTCCTCAGGGTTCTAGTGGTAGCTCTGAACAGTTAGGAGCTTTCTTTCTTTTATTTCTTCTTTTTTTTTTTTTTTTTTGGTGGGTGAAGCAATTGGGGTTAAGTGACTTACCCAGGGTCACACAGCTAATACATGTCAAGTGTCTGAGGCCGGACTTGAACTCAGATCCCCCTGACTCCAAGGCCAGTGCTCTATCGACTGTACCACCTAGCTGCTCCAGGAGTTTTCTTTCTAATGCTATGTAGCTCATGAAGTTCCACTGATTACTTCCCATCATGATTATCAGTTGATACCAATTAGTTGCAGGGCAGCTAGGCGGCCCTGTGGATAGAGCACTGGACTTGGAACCAGGAAGACTCATCTTCCTGAGATCAGATTTGGCCCCAGATACTTACTAATTTTGTGACCTAGGGCAAGTCCCTTAACCCTGTTTCTCTCAGTTCCTTATCTGAAAAAAAAAAGAAAAAAAAAGCTGAAGAAGGAAATGGCAAACCACTCCAGTATCTCTGCCAAGAAAACCCCAAATGGGGCCACAAAGAGTTGTACACAACTGAAATGACAGAACACCAATTAGTTAGTAAGACAATCAGATGTTAGAAAGCAGTATTTACTTAGGTGGTATAGTAAGAAGAGTTGGTACTGAGGTAATACAATCTCTCATTTTCTCTTCTCATTTTAAAAATCATGATCTTTAACATTAATGTCATATGTGGAATATAGTATGCTATTAGTCCAAGTCAAAGTTCTACTAGGTTGCATTCCAGTTTTT